>NW_020442465.1:406755-449951 GCF_000699045.2 Agrilus planipennis
ACGATTTTCCTGCTTTTCCATTTTTACGAAAACCACAGAGGCGTCTTGTTCAGCGTGCTGTCAAACCTACACTAGCAAGGAGATCGGGCTGAAACTATAGCTACAAGCTATCCAAGGATGGTACTATAGAATGTCACCTCAAGGTAGGCCTAGTGGCGTCATCTCTTGGTTAGGCCGGAAACTTATCAATCCACCCTCGTACAATGCGAATATTCAATGAAAAGATATGTGATTTATTTGAAATACTTAAAATGCAAATAAAAAATAAAAAATACCGATTTTTATCTTGCATTTAAGTAGTTTTTTGAGAAAAACATTTTGTATTTTAGTTAAAATACTTTTCTAAACCTATTTTCTATTTGTAAAATGTAAAATACATTTGCTAGTATCACCGATCAAACATTATATAAAATGATTACTCAATGAAAGTTGCTCACATTGACCATTGAACGAATTAGAAGCTTAAAACGGGGACAAAGAGACATTCCATGAATGCCTTTTAATTCTTTAATGGAAGAAAGCCCAAAACATTCTATACTCCTTGGAAATGGATAATCTAAAATATTGGATCGATGTTGTTTTCCGGGTTCAATATCGTGGTCCATGGAGTTTTGAAGTTCTAAATTACGACAAAACAACCCTCAAAACAATATCGAATTGATATACGCCAGCTTTGTTAAACTGAAAATTACAAGATATTGTGGTGTGCTAATAAATGCCTATAATCCAAAATTCTCAGAAAACGATTCAAAAAAAGCTTCACACAAAGCTAAAGAAACTATGGATTCCACTTCAATCTCTTATTCCAATGGGTAAAAGATCAGAAACAAAATGGGGTTGTAAATATTTTGATATAAAATGATTGATGTNAATGATTCAAAATAGTATTTGCATTTTGTATTTAAATACTTTTAAAAACCCATTTTGCACATTTTCAATGAAAAAACATTTTTGCACGCCGGTGAGAAGAGTCAATCCTAGATCATGATCTTACTCTTTTCATTGGACTTGATATTGGGTTTGTGGATGTTTTGGTCTTGGTATTACAGAAATGGGTTTTAAGACATAAATTGACCTTGTCTTGCAAAAATCGATATGACTCGGACTAATATAATAGAAGATAATCGGGATGTTTTCTTTTCAAACTAAACATTAAAGAACGATACTACTTAATGAGCATATATCAATTCCATTTTTTATTTCAAACTTTTGTATACCTTAAGACCGTTTATTTCTAAAACCATATATTGTAAATTAATAGTTTAATCCATATAAAAGCAATATTATTGATGAAATAAGTGCTGCAGCCGTCCGCAGGTCATTCTCGACATTCACTAGTTCGTGGCATTCAACCGCTTCAATTTTTGACAAGTCCAGTTATTATAACAGACACATACATATTGTGCCATTTACATATGTGCATACCAAGAGATGTTTGACTTCTGTGTCGCATTATTATGTACGATGATATTCAAAATATGTATTGGGATTGACAAGAATGCCTTTATAATACCACCCTAATGGTTTCACTCTACATTATATCGAAGAAGAACTTCAATGTTGTGTTCGCTTTTGCAAATATCGAGTTACGTTAATTATACATACGTATCACGTATAGTATATACAGGGTGTTTCAGAAATTAGTAGCAAGTTTGCGGGAGATAATAGGGCATTATAAAACAAGAAAATTAAGTAAATGTTTAGCGGTCCGAATGAAGACAGTTTTCGAGGAAAGTACAGTCAATGGGCTAGTCCGGCCCTGGTAGAGAACACGACATTGTAATGCTGCATTCCATCAGTTGCAGCATCCGTGTTGTAAAAGTACTTCTTTTGTAATTTGTGTCGAGATGTACTTCAAACAGTAGTGCACAACATCAGTAATGGACAAAGTGGTTATTTAACAATTGTTATCGCAATGGGGATCTAAATATTACTATGTGTAGTAGGGAGGTAGTAAGCAGTCGATATTTACTTTATTAGTCGTTCCACAACCGTCACTGTTTACATTTTTCAGCGATGATCTATATATTGCCAATTCACGCCCAGGGCCGGCTTCGGATTGCAATTTGACCACGCTGTATTACTCACCATGCGATTCTTTATTGCATCTACTTTACACCCTTTATAGCTTCCTACTTATTTCAGAAACATCCTGTATACATACAAATAAACAAACTTACCCGGATATTTTCTTTTCCAATAAAAAANTAAATGTTTAGCGGTCCGAATGTAGACAGTTTTCGAGGAAAGTACAGTCAATGGGCTAGTCCGGCCCTGGTAGAGAACACGACATTGTAATGCTGCATTCCATCAGTTGCAGCATCCGTGCTGTAAAAGTACTTTTTTTGTAATTTGTGTTCTTAATACCACGTCGAGATGTACTTCAAACAATACTGCACAACATCAGTGATGGACAAAGTGGTTATTTAATAGTTGTTATCGCAATGGGGGTCTAAATATTACTATGTGTAGTAGGGCGGTAGTAATCAGGTGATATTTACATTATTAATCGTTCCATAACCGTCACAGTTTACATTTGTCAGCGATGTAGTCACTTATTTTTGTTTCTCTATACATTGCCAATTCACGCCCAGGGCCGGCTTCGGATTGCAATTTGACCACGCTGTATTACTCACCATGCGATTCTTTATTGCATCTACTTTACACCTTTATAGCTTCCTACTTATTTCAGAAACATCCTGTATACATACAAATAAACAAACTTACCCGGATATTTTCTTTTCCAATAAAAAAATTATTACATATATTTACATAATATATCAATATATTATTATTTGTCTTCGATTATTTACATGCCTAACAGCAAGCAAGCCATCTAGCACCTGGCATTCCGTTAAGAGTCATTTGTGAAGCGTTTTCTTCGCTAATAAAACACACACCGTGTTATTTTTGTCATAAAAGTCATAGAATCGTAAAATGTTTTAATTCATTCGACTAGGTCTTGAAATCCCGAAATAATCACATTTGAAAATAGTTTTTTTGTTAATTAAAACTAAACAATCAATAGGTTAGAAATTAGGAGACATTGGAATGAGTATGTGGCTAATGGGCGTTAAAAGTCAAAAAAGAAAACGAAAGGAGATGATATAAATACCTTCTGGGACATGAAGGGCCAGTTAGTCATTTTAGAAACAGAAACAAGTGTAATAGAGAGAGTGAGAGCATTGATTAGTTTACTGTCCGAAAATAATTAAGGTAGTGCGATACTCCAATAGGAAGAAGTAAAGATGGGATTCAACAACCTTCAACCTGACGACATTATGATGATAAAGCAATCAAAAACTCCGACAACTCTTTTAGATTAGATAATATTACCGTAATACATCTTTTTAGCATTCGTACCTCAAAAGGACAAAAGGAACCTTTACAGGATCACTTCGTTGTCGTCCCGTCTGTCTGTCTGTCTATCAAGACCCTTTTCTCAAGAATCTACAATCCCTCGGAGCTGTGAAAAATCAAACTTCTAAGCTAACGCAATCAAAAGATGCGGCGGTTTATATCGCATATTTTGACACTCGTAAGGGAATCAAAGCTTGTAGGGTGTATTCCGTTGACCTGGAATCATGAAATTTGGCAAAAAGCAATGTCTTATAGCACAAGTAAAGGTAAAATCCGAAAACCACAAATTTGCAGCTGAATCACAAAAAAGATCATTTCTTATCTGCATTTATACGTTTTCGGGACTGATTTTGGGAGGAAACTTGTAACATATTCGGAAATCTTTCAGACTCGATTCCCGTGACTTGTCCGGTTCTTTAATAAATGCCATGCCAACTTCAGTTCGAACCCGCTTACAGCTTGCCATGTTCGATGCCCTTGCAGCAATATTCCCAGTCTCCTTCCTTAGCTAAAGACATTAACTGAGATTTTTCATTTCAAGAATTATTCCCCGTTAAAAAGGACGCGCTCTGTTGTACCTTGAGCAATTTGTTTGTCTCGATTTGCATGCAAAATTTTTACCGCGCACTCGCATACCAGGACTAACGAGTGTTGTCCATAAATGGCAACGGCCATAAACCCGTTTTATTAAATGTTTGTCGCCATAACGGACAGGACGATTCAACTAACATTTAATTATCTATCATATACGCTTTGGAAGAAAGATACAAGTGGGTACGGGTCTGGACTCTCGGCCGTACGTATATACATTTATCTACATACCAGGGAAGGTCCAAAAATTCGCGCAAAATGGAAGAAAATAAATAATTTTAACTTCTCGATACCATCAAAAAAATATTCTTTGTGTTTGCCCTCAAAATGGGCCGAAACAGCTTCTTAACTTTAACTTAAATTTTCGCCCCCTAAGCTCCTTTTTCAAATTTGGAAATAAATAAAAATCATTGAGAGCCAAGTCTGCACTGTAAGGTGGTAGAGATTCGAATCCTTGTTTGTACAGAGCAGCCATCGTAACTCCGCACTTGAGAACTGGCGCATTATCCTGCAGGAGCAGCACACCTTTCGTCTATTTCCCTCTTCTCTTTTCCTTGATGGTGGTCTTTAACTTTTCCAGTATTGAAGTATAGTAATCTCCAGTAATTGTGGTACCTTTTTCTTTGTAATTTACTAGCAAAATTCCTTCACAATCCCAAAGAACTGTAGCCATCAACTTTCCAGTCAATTCTGATACCTTAAACTTCTTAGGTGGTGGTATACCCTTTTTGTGCTATTACATCGATTCCTGATTGGACTTAGGTTCGAATTGATGAATCCAGGTTTCATCTTTCATAACAATATTCTCCAAAATCGGTCTAAGTTCGTCGCCATACAGTTTCAAAGATTACTTACATGCGTCCACTCGCTGTTGCTTTTGACGCGGCGAAAGCATTGGTACTCATCTTGCACTGACTTTAGTCATGTCAAGATTATCGTGTAAAATTCTTAAAATTGTGGTATCTGACACTCCAACTAATGTCGATAACTGCATCTCTTTCAGACGAGTATCTTGTAATATTAGTTTTTCGTCTTTTTAGATGATGTTTGACGTGGTGGCCGCAAACGTCCGTCCAGGGCGTCGTCTTCAATCGCCCATTCCATTTGTAAATCATAGTTTTGCTAGGACAGTGATGACTATAAACTTTCCTTGCTTTGTCAGGAACTTTATCACAGTGCGATGTTCAATTTTTTTAAACGTTGCGATTTTTTTCCGAATTAACTTGTTTGAAAGNATCATTGAGAGCCAAGTCTGGACTGTAAGGTGGTAGAGATTCTAATCCTTGTTTGTACAGAACAGCCATCGTAACTCCGCACTTGTGAACTGACGCATTATCCTGCAGGAACAGCACACCTTTGGTCAATTTTTCTCTTCACTCTTCCTTGATGGCGATCTTTACCTTTTCCAGTATTGAAGCATAGTAGTCTCTAGTAATTGTGGTACCTTTTTCTTTGTAATCTACTAGCAAAATTCCTTCACAGTCCCAAAAAACTGTAGCCATCAACTTACCAGCCGATTCTAATATTTTAAACTTCTTAGGAGGTGGTGTATCGTTTTTGTGCTATTGCATCGGTTCCTGTTTGGACTCAGGTTCGAAGTGATGAACCCAGGTTTCATCTGTAGTAACAATCTTCTCCAAAATCGGTCTAGGTTCGTCGCCACACAGTTCCAAAGAATGCTTATATGCGTCCACTTGGTAGATGGGTACCACTGACTTTAGTCATGTCAAGATGATCGTGTAAAATTCTTAAAATTGTGGTATCTGACACTCCAATTAATGTCGATAACTGTATCTCTTTCAGACGAGCATCTTGTAATATTAGTTTTTCGACTTTTTAGATGTTTGACGTGGTGGCCGCAATTGTCCATCCAGGGCGGGCATCGTCTTCAATCGCCCATTCCATTTGTGAATCATAGTTTTGCTAGGACAGTGATGACTATAAACTTTCCTTGCTTTGTCAGGAACTTTCATCACAGTGCGATGTTCAATTTTTTTAAACGTTGCGATTTTTTTCCGAATTAACTTGTTTGAAAGGTGATAACTCGTAAACCAATAACGTCGTAAACTTGAAATTTCACTTATATTGGGATCCGTCAAATGGGAGGAGCCTAAAAACATGGCGCCGATTAAGGAAAATTTATCGTAGTTCCTATAGTGTACCGTGCAATTTCCAAGTTTTTAAATTACGATAAAATGATTGAAGTATTGACACAATATGTGATTGGGCTGACACAAAGCCTCGGAAAGGAAATTTCGTTGAAGGTGAGCGTGTTTTTAATGCCAATCACATTATAAAATTCGGAAATAACAAATCCGGAAGCTAGCCTTCAAATTCCGTCAAGTTTACTGCCTACTTTTTACAAACTTCGGATTTAAAAAGTGATTCACGTTATATAATTGGTGAGGTGATTCTGGGTGATTTAAGCAATATCATATCAATGACTTGCACGTGCAAAGCCGATTTAAGAGAACGTTGCAAACACATTATTGCAACTTTGTTGTATTGCAGCAGGTAGGTTCTTAACCTCAAAATACTTATATCGTATCATTAGAATTGTGTTAAATCAATTACACAGGAATAAATAATTTCTCACTTTATAATTTTAGTATGATTCTAGTTTTAAATATTAAGGTTATGGCTGATGGTAAATACTTGCTGAAATATAATCATGTGCATTAAAATGACGTGAACAAATTTTTATTCCGGAATTCACTTCTTTGATACCTACTGCTTTCATCCAAGCTTCTATTAGTTTACTTTTTTCTCTAATTTTCCGAATATATTTTTTACATATATAAAACGGTTAGTTTTTATTGGAAAGTAGTTAATGTAGGTGAAGAGTGAAGATCTATGTCTGAAGTGCTATTGCAGCTTTTCACTGAACATATTAACTTTTTATTTGATTTAACTTTAGAAGAAAACTTCGTCGACTCCATCATCAAAAAAATTTTTACTTTTCTAACGTGTTTTATTATTTTAATAAACAATTTTACAATTTGCGTGCACAATTCCTATATAAATTTTTCCCTCATTCGAGTTATAAATTTTGCCACCAGATGGTGTATGCCCATTTTTTCGGATCCCAATACCAATGATGAATCCTAATCCCTAATTCGCAAGGTGTACAGTAATAATCTTTAACACAGCCCCTTTCCCTTCATTCCGCGAACTTATGGAACTCCCCTCGTACATAGTTTTACCTCCCAGGAAGGTTTAACTAACTACATTTGCATTCCATAATTCTAGTCGGATGCGACCTCCGCCACCCGAGAGACAGACGTTACCTTACTATACAGAGAAAGAGTATGGTCACGTTCGAGTTTTCGTTTTCGTCTATGTTGTCAATTACCGTAACTCCACAACACATACCTACCATCTTTGGCGTTTTCGAGATGGAACGGACAGCCGTGACTTCTACACCTCCTCCTTACATTCACTATCTGACATGGTGCACAGCGCTAAGCCGAAAGCACGAGAAATTACGAAAATCGATTATTTATTACACCAGTCCTCGAAGAATATGAAGAAACAAAAATACTTGATAAAATATCATTGGAAACGTGTACATTTGAAATTACGTGTAATGTAATTTTGTGGAGCTGTCTTCTCTCATGATACAAATTTTGAGAATTATTACCCGACTATTAAAACGTCCCATAATGGAACGGAATTGTGTCTTAGATCTCACTTTTTTGCTTTAATGTTAATATTAATAGAGTTATAAATAGGATATGATAGTGAAAATTTACGCACAAATAACAGAAGTAGATTAATTAAAATCGTCGAACTAGTCAAACGTTTTGCGAATATTAATGGCTTCTTACTTTCAAATTAAAAACCGGACAGACAGGCACACGAGCGATCCCATAAGGGTTTCGTTTTTTATTCGGAACCCTCACCCGAGAACCAACTTAACACTGTAGTTGAAAAACAAACATGTTCTCCCGTACATTCTAACTGCAAATGTAAATTTGTACGAAAACGATATTGACACACGGGTGATCCTATAAGAGTTCCGTTTTTCATTAGGACATACGGAACCCTAGAAGCATATTTACCTTTCCGTTATCCCACACGACCACAAAAGAGATTCAAAAAAACTTTCAATTAATTAGTTGGTGCTATTTACCAGAAACAAATAATAAATTCTTGTGGCTGACTAATAGGGAAATTCAGAAATGTATTACTGATTTGTAGGTTATTGTATCCTTTCCTTGTAACTCATTCAAATTCAGAAAACATAGCGATGACTATACGTTCACCTAACACATCTGATTAAATTAATAATACTACTTACGATTACTAATGCAAAAGGAAGCAATACATATAATCATTGATAAATAATAAATAAGGTATGTATCTATCTATTGTAGAAGAAACAAAAGTGGGTAATCCAGAAAATACGGAAATGCATATTGGTTGGAAAATTGTGGTAAACATAATAACACTCACTGACGGTTTTTATGATGATGAATAATGCCTAAGTATATTATCTGGTTTCTTACACAGATAGAGCCAATCAGCAACAAAGGGAATTTAACAAAATCGTCTAAAGATAGTTGATTATTTGCGCTTTCAGTACATCGGTATGTGCCAAAGGTGATGACACACAATATGGTTTGTGTGTATATCATCATCATCATCATACCACACGCACCTCCACTCATTCCGATCCTGAGCTAATCTTCGTATTCCCTAAAACTAGAACATCCTACATCTTTAACTATTTGAAAACAGTAATCTAATCTAGGTCCACCTCAACTCCTCTTAACTCCTGTTTCTGCCTCTAATATATCTCTGATTAGACCTTCATGCCTGAGCTTTTTCTAAATCTACGAATCCTATATACGCGCTCTTTCCTTTATCTATCGTTTTTTCCATTGTTACCCTTGTGTGTATATAGTTCATCACAAAACACGGACGTTTCAAATCGATCAAATTACATTGAGTTCATTTCATTCCCTAATTCTAAGATAATAATATCAGACTGACAGCTAAGATTGGGACAAAAAACAACTCCAACCGATGACGACCTTTATAGACCCGAATCCTTTACCAATTAGCCAATATGCAAGTGCTTGAAAACAGGTTCAACAAAATATTGGTCTGATAGATTGGTTTGAGAACTAGGAAAGCTGTTTCTTGTCTCCATCATGGCTCCGATTCCGACATTATTACCTTCGTCAATTGCATATACATGTATGATATATCGAAAATAGTACCGATTAATTTCTGATGTGGCATGTGACGCACGTGGATTCACTTTTGTACTTCGACCATTTAATTGCCTTACATCACATCATCGACCCGATCCGCTCAAGTGGAAAGAAATCGTACTTCACGACCGGAACGTTAAACACCTCAAAGAGCCTGACTGAATACGAATTAAGCAAACTGAAGAAACTCACGACAGGTGTCACGGAACAACAATTTCGCATCGGACTAACGAACGCCAGCATTTCGCACAACACGATGGATCGCAACAACATCATCATCATCGTCGTCATGATCAGGTGTCTTCTACACAGACCGAGTATTCCAACAAGAATTCTTGCCATGCACGCGTTCTCGTGAATATATAATCAGCAAGGTGGTTTACAAAATGGTCAACAAATGTGGAAAATGAGCCCACCGTAAAATAATAAGATAAATAAGACACCAGAAAAATTATCTGAAGAATTCGAGTTACAGCAGAAATTAGTCTTAGGGCTCATGACCTAGAGGTTTAGACCATTGCTTAGCATTTGAGGGTCGATTCCAGATACCCTTGCCCTAGTTCGTTCTTCTGTGGTTTCATTGGACCATTTAGAATAGATTTAGATAACCTTTCACTCTTATCCGTCTGTGAAATATGAACGTAAATGATCTTTCAGCATACGTAATCCTAAAATGTAGCATCGTGCTACAGATGGCGTTTACTGCGCCATTTGTAGTATTTTCTAAAACGCGCTTTTAAGACAGCAGGTAAAAGTTGGTCTGTGTTCTGTCGGAGCTGCCTGCGACGCGCTGATGGGATCCAAAAAGATCGAAATCGCGATCCGCGTCTGTCAGTTTCGCCAGAATACAGACCACTTCGAATTATTTTATTGATCTTTCATCATTTTGGATAATTACAAAAATTGATTAAAAAGAGTCCCTCCATAATGTTGAACATGGTAGTGACAACGACATTAGATGTCTATAAGTAAAACGCTTACTCCTGCAGGAAGCCTGAAGTTAGAAGCTGCTAAGGAATTTCAAATTTTCCGACTCTGATCTAAATGACATTCTAATCGTTTTAATAACCGTCTTGTCTTTCGGTAAGCCAATATAAAGAGCCGCACGTAGACTATATAATAACTAGATTGCAGTATCTGTCGCTTCAATTCATGATAACATAATAGACTGACAGAATGCTCAAGTACGTCGTCAGTCGGGCCATTAAGAAACGCTAAGGGCTAGTTTACTGCTTTAATTAAATAGCAGGGAGCAATTCACTACCCCTGAATTCGTTATAAATTTTCAGCGAGTTAGAGATTATGGATATGTGCAAGAATGTAGTTGAAGCACCTAGCTTAATAAATCTTTCTCTACATTTTCATAAAAATATTTGAAGTGCAATTTAATAATATGTTACAGTCTTTTCTTATCCCTTGTAGAGTCTGTTCACTTAGAGAAATGGGCGTAAAACTGTTAGAAGATATTACGGCGCCAGCAGTTGGGCTTTGATCGGAAACATCTGACAGTAAACGACGAGCTATATTTCGGAGACCGTCTACGAATGGCATTTGTTTGTGCGCATAGACACACACGCTGTACCTTTCTCTAAGTAAACGGACTATAACTGTAGCAATATCATTTAAATAGGAAAAGTCAAACCAACAAAATCAAAAACAGGCACATCATCAATTTACAACAATTATCAAATTAAAAGTTCAGGTAAACCAACTCTATTAATAAAAATTATTATCATTTAATTAGTTTATTATCATACGTGGATCTGTAATTGGTATATAATATATCCACTTATAATTTACAATTAAGCACACCATCTTATTATACGATAGTCCTAATTTACATGTAGAAGTGAACTACGTCGATAAATAAAAACTAAATGAATAGAAAGCACCTTTTTAGGCGACAACTTTCACTAGATACTAATCCGCATAATATCCGTTATTTATACCTACAAATATTTTTATCCGACGAAAAGAAAAACTGAAAACGAGATCGCAAGAACTAATTTCATTGTAAGCAATAAACTATTAAATAGTTGACCCTATTTTACACCGCTATGTTTTCCAAAGACCTATTCTATTTCCTTCCTTTTTGTTATGTAAGAATATAATCATGTCATATTTCACATTCCTAAAATCAAATAACGTTTACGTTATGAATAAATGAGACATTTTAAGAAGGCAATGTCGATAATACGTTATTGGAGCAATTTTATTACCTTGCTCAGTTCATAACCCTGGAAGTACATAGAAACAGTAGGATTGTTGGGTGTGATGTATAGGTACCTACTGATATAAACTGTGTGGAGAAAAACAGTAACTAAAAGAAAGTGAGGAGTTCGCCACTTCGCCTTCCGAAATTGACTCTAGCATGGGAACTTATCAGTTTTAAAATACAAAACTTAAAACCTTTTGAGTGTTTCATTCCCACCAGTCAGTAATTCTGGAGGGCGAGCAGTCCTTCCGGACTACACCGGAATGTAGAGCGAAAGGCCCACTTCAGCCTCCCTTCAAGAATCGTGGAAATGGGTGGGTGGTGGTTCGGGTGAGAAAGATAAGACGGACGAAATGAAGATAAAGGAGAATGAAAGATTATCTGTGAAATATTACTGCCCCAGTATTAGCCTAAGTGATCCAACGAAACCACAGAAAAGCATGGACCAAGGCAGACGGACCCGGAACAGAACCGAATGCTAAGCAATATACTAAATCTCTAGGTCATGCTGCTCGGTTTTAAAACACATTCAACTGAATATCTAATTATTTCATACTAATTATTGTGACAATCTTTGGATTTTCCGATCACTTTCCGAATAAACACCACCACTGCTAGCAATTCGTGGTGTCAGAACTATACATAATGCAGGTATCCATACGTTTGGTAGATGTTTACAGGGCGAGGTGGGCGGACCAGCATCTATTATGTATCGTATACGTGAACCTGGATGATCGTGGTCGCTTATAATAGTGGAAGCGTGGGACATTCGAGATCAAAAACGCTATTCAAACAACAAGTATTTCAGCCCGCGGCCAAGCCATAAAAGGCATTGCCGAAATGACCGAAGCACGATGGCAAAGCCCTCTTTCCCCACACGTGACATAACTGCACATGTATACACATAAGTATATGTATACTGGGCAGGTCCAGACGTTAAACTACTAAAAGTATTACCAATTATTATTCTTTTAATCATCTAAGTATCGCTAGTCCACACCTGGCGCAATTAAAAAAAGGCCTCAATAAATAATAATGCTCTTCCGTGGTAGGCGCGCCAGTAATTCAATTTTTCTTTAAAAGTTCGTAATAATCCGAACAAGGCTTTGAGAGAAAGAAAAATTGAAAAGTTGCCCTGAAAATTGGAAAATTCAGGAAAAACTGAAAGTCATTTTTCCTAAAACTGGTTGGACACGCACCTCCACTCATTCCTATCCTGAGCTAATCTTTGCATTTCCATAAAACTAGAACATCCCACATCCTTAAAAATATGCACCATTTATAAACTTAAATCGATTTGAAAATACGAATTAATAATCATAATTAAATGAAAATTCAAACTCCATGTGGACAAAGTCACCCCGTATATATTTCTATACGATATAACAGTGACTCTCCTCTTCGGTCACGTATACAACGAATGCCACCACAATAAATAAAAGACTCGAGCAGCATGGAACTGTAGCAGTTCATTATTGCGATAGCATTGTGATCAAACGTTTGTAAGGAACTTTGCCCTTTTTAGGACCCGTTACTGAGTACCAACACCAACGCGATCACGTGCCCGGCTGAAGGTCAAAAGACGTACGAAGCAAAATGAGATGAAAAAATCTTTTATCGCACTTTCACTATTTTATATGCATGTATATCGTTTTGAGTACAATAACAGGAACTTAACTTGCACAAAAATGTGCCTCATACTAAATGTGTAAGTTTCAAACGCTTTTAATTGGTTTTTTTTGTACCATTAGTAGGTGGTAATCGTAAAATAACAGTTACAATTTTTCTGTCATACTCATAAGGTCGTCAGACATAAGACTGGTTGAACACGCACCTTCACTCTTTCCTATCCTCAGCTAATTTTCGCATTTCCCTAAAACTAGACCAGTAATCTAATCTAGGTCTACATTTACCCCTCCTAACTCCCATTTCTGCCTCCAATATTTCTCTGACTAGACCTTCATGCCTGAGAAGAAGTCCTACCAATCTATCTCGCCCATTTTTTATTGCCTTTTATAGAGTCCCCTGTTCTCCTGTTCTTTCTAATACCTCTTCATTTCTAACCTTCTATATCCACGGTATCCTCATCATTCACCGGTAACACCACATTCCGAACGCTTTTAACCTTTTCTTTTCCACAGCGCCTACAATCTGTTTCGCACCCGTACAGCGCCGCGCTTCAAACATATACCTTGAACAATTTTAATTAATTTCTAAATTAACCGTTCGCAAGCACACAACTAACTTCTTTTTATTAAAGGCGACTCGACCCTGCGCCATCCCCTTGCTTTATATTCCTACTACTCCTTCTGTCCTAACCTATCTGTCATACTAAAATTGAAAAATATAAATGATCATACTTTCTGTATGAAAAACGCAAATGGCCAAATACTCTGACAAAGTGATTAAAATTAGAAAGTTAATTAAATCATTTATTGAATTAATTTTGATTCAACTACCTGCTACATCATTATAGTTATCTGCATTATAGCATACATAAAAAACTGACTTTAAATACGTTACATATACGTTGCAATCATTTTACTGTAAACTTAATATAGATATATTTATGTATTCATCAATATGTACTGAATTATTAACAGAACGTGTTACGTAATATTACTTCACTGAAAGATACAAACAAATAATTAGCTAAAATCTGTACTGAACTGAAACTGTCACATAAAAAGCACACTTTGAAAGTCAATTCTTTTTTCCTGTGTAGTAGGTAATTCGATCAGTGAAATGTGTTTCTTCATGTGCGAAAATGTGCAAACGTTGCCAGACGACCTCATACACTGTGAAATTCGATTAAAACTACTCCAATTATATGAAACAGAGCCAACGCGTTTTATTTACGCTTAATTTAAAACTTTGCATACCTACCGTATAAAACGCGAACTAGATTATAAAATACCAATACATACAGATACAAATATTAAAAACTTTTACATATTGGGCGTGTAATTAATCACATAATCCAATGGAACTCTCTATAACGAAAACAACTCTATGGCGTAGAAATCATCTTAAGCTTGACCGCCTTACCCTAGAATCTATATCCTGATGATCTCCGTGTAACTAAACCGCTACTCTCTATAACGAAAGAATACACATTTGAACAGCGAAAATGTCTAGCAAAAGGAAAAGAGAGAAAGAAAAAGAATGTAACGTCAGATAACACTTCAAAGTCTCAGTATTGAAGGAAGAGCCATTTTAGTTGAACTTCATTAAGGTTTTAAACAGTACATTAAACATTTTTACATATCTACAGAATTTTGCAACAAAAAATAAGTAATTATAAATCAATGTAGATAACAGTTTGCAAAGCGAAAATGAAACATGAAAATATTCTAGGGAAATTTCACAGGTTCTTCATAAAATAGCATGAGGAAACACTTACAAAACAATTTAGTATACCTATTAAGTAAGTGAAAGCAATAGGTATAAGTAACACATAAAATGAGTGTAATAAATACGTAAAGATAATGTTATACTGCGCTCATACAGAACAAAAATATCGAATTTAGTTTTCTACATTAGCTTTACACAGGCATTGCAAATCCAAATTGTTTTTATTTGCAACAAGTCGGATTCCTCTCGCTTTGCTCAGAAAAAACTAGTTATCATTAAAATAGCTTTCCATACACCGTGCATGAAGAACGTACAGAAACAAATGAAATTGATAAAGATCATCAAAAAGTATCATATTTTTGGAACCTCCCGTTCATGAAAACGATATCGGTTTTGAGGTACAGGAGTTAATTTCAATGATATGGGGTTTAAAAGATTATCGCCCCAAAGGACTCCGTACACAGTCAGTAAATGTTAGGTTAGGTTAGACTACAGGCGTTGGTTTCAAAGATATGGGGGTTAAAAGACTAAACTGAAAATTTCTTGGACGGGGAATACTAAGTTAATATATACTTACCATACAAAACACATTAAGAAGCTTTTAATAGTTTTGAATACCTATTTAATATTTATTAATGTGAAAATTCATTTAATTTTTATTCACAAATCGTTGTTGCTCCTGTCATCTGTCGTTGCTTAGTAGCCAAAAGTTCCGGGGTTCGATCCCCGGCGAGGGTGTAAGAGAAGCAGCAATTTTTCTTCATTTAATTGAGTTAATTTCTATAGTGGATAAAAATACCTTTACAGATTAAAGCAGCCTACAATTTTTGGTGCTATAATGTTCAACTCTTGTCGTTGTTTTAAGGCAATACCAATGTTAACAATTTAAATAAATCAAAAAACCAAGCCAATGTACATAGGACGTGTAGTATTTATTTGTCACGCTCATCACGTTAGTTACGAATAGTCCTGAAAACGTAGTGCATGTCACGTGATAACGACTTGCTCGGTTCATTTAAATAATATATAATAATTTATTATGTAACAAACAGTCCATTTAAAGACTTGAAGGACGACAAAACCAATTATGTCAAAAACATAAACAATAATCGTCCTCGTTTCGCGCCACAGGAATGCGTTATATTCAATGAAACAATCGTTCTGGCATGAATTAACAACAACCATCAATATAATTATTCGCGTAGTCATTCGGAATTCAACAAGCTGTGAAATCTACCAAATAATACAAATGATAGCAATAACTGAAACATTACATAAAACGACAATGCGAAATAGAATTGTCGCCAACAACAACAAAAATAATTAGAATAATACCGAAAACAATACTAAACAAAGTGAAAACAAATTTTACGAAAAGTGATTCGATGGTGAAATAAAAAAAATCAAGCGCCAGACTGCAAATCCTATTTTAGACAAATACACGACAGAAATAGTTATAAAGAAAATCTCTTTCACTTGCAGGGAACTGGATCCTTTGAATTTTTAGTGTCTTATAATGATGACCACAAATGAGTACTCATCATCATCATCATCGTAAGGTCGTCAGTCCTAAGACTGGTTGGACATGTACCTCCACTCTTTCCTATCCTGAGCTAAACTTCGCATTTGCGAACAGTAATCCCATCTAGGTCTACCTTTACCCCTCCTAACTCCTGTTTCTGCCTCTAATATATCTCTGATTAGACCTTCATGCCCGAGAAGATGTCCTACCAACCTATCTCGCCTATTTTTTATTGACTTCCATAGAGTCCTCTTTNCACTCTTTCCTATCCTGAGCTAAACTTCGCATTTGCGAACAGTAATCCCATCTAGGTCTACCTTTACCCCTCCTAACTCCTGTTTCTGCCTCTAATATGTCTCTGACTAGACCTTCATGCCCGAGAAGATGTCCTACCAACCTATCTCGCCTATTTTTTATTGACTTCCATAGAGTCCTCTGGAAGTCAAATGAGTACTACCGTATTACAAATAATTCGCCTGTCGTTTAATAAAATCTTACATATCATGGGATTGTATTTGCCCATGGACACAAAATGCGTATGGCCCCCTACCAGAGTCGGCAAACTTAGAAGATGTATGCATAGATACAAAATACTATGCTAATAGCAATATGTTCCTCAAACATTTAAACGATTTCAGATATTTTCTACGCCATTCAGGTATCTTCAAAATTTTCCGATGTTTTAGCGGTTTTTCCTTGAATTTAGTATTTTCTGCCTCTCAAGACAGAGTTGGCAGCACATTGTTGGAGTAGGATATGAATGAGGAATTAACGAGGGGATATAGTGAGGAAAAATATGAAAATAAAAATATACAAATGTATGTATAAGAGAATAGAACAGAAAGAGAAAAACTTAAGACAAGGGACGGGCACTACTCTTAAACAAAGGTGCTGAAGGGCTCTCGTAACCTGGCCACACTAGGCCTTCGCGATATTACTAAAAAGATTTATTTGAACAGTTTTGCAGAGGTCCTTAGAAAATCCCTTATGTAAACCTGATCCTACATGATCATACTGTAAAAAAAATGAACAAATATTCTTTTAATTGTTCAAATACGAAAAATGACTGTGAAATTTTTACTAATACATTTATTTAATAACCAAATAAAGGCAACGTATCGACATCTGGTGGATATTTACTGCTACTGAAGTCGACGGCGTAACTTATATACTCGATAGGCACAATAACAACATTAAGTTAACTACTATTTCGATCTAAATAGCTCTCATCAGCGCACCATAGAGTACCGACAAATTACTAACTAAGAAGCTCCTAGATAGCGAGTTTACGTAATATGCAAATAGAGCAATATATCGCCACCTGGTGGGTATATATACTATTACTGAATACTCACTGAATAATTTATCGAGATCTATCGAGACTGCCTATGGTGCGCTGATAAGATCGAATAAGATTAAAATCGCAATCCGTGATAAACAGACTACTTGTATTTCACTAAAGTTTTTGGTTTCTCGTACTAATGTATATCCCCGTTATTTAAACATTAACTTTCGTAATCTCGTCTAATTGTAAGTACACTTTAACGTTAGTTATATAATAAAACATAAACAAACACAATCATCTGATGTAAATTGGTTTGTTGGAAATAATATGCATGTTTTCTCTTGATGTTTACACCAGTTTATGTATCATTACTCAAATTAAAACAGACAAAATGTACATGTCTACAGCCTCGGTCCTACATAAAACACCTTGTCAAATGTTGCTTTTTAGTAACACAGAAGAGAAAGTTTCATAATAATTTCATTAAAGCAATTTTCACTAACGCATTGAGTGCTTATAGGTAATATGCCCACAACGTTTACATGTGTGGCAAGTACCTTACGTGATGTAAACGAGCATTTAGTAATTGTTTAGCTCCCATGCTTAATTACAGATTCTAATCCACCAGTAATTAGGTATTACTAAACAATAAGCTCGTTTCTGGAATCATAGTTTTCATTCATCACAAAATACCTATTGAACAACAACCACAAAGGTAGGTAATTACAAAAACAATATTGTTAAAAAATGATTAGATAATTAAAGAATGGCAAAAAGCCAATACATATATGTCAGGTATTTGGTAATAATTTATAACTTATAACCGATAAAAGTATCACACAATTGCTAATTTCATTTTGAGTTCTTGCGCTTTTCTTTGGTTTCAATAAAAACAGTTAATTATTTTGTATACTACAGGTTTACTTGGTTATAATAAGTGGTTTAATGGCGTTGTTATCACCAACTGCAGAAAACAGTTAAACTGCAGATTATCTAGATAATGTGCAAATTAACCAGGATGATCCATTATAGCGGAGAAAATTGTTTCATTCCTTAAATCTGCAAATTACCTAGATAATCTGCACATTAGCTAATAGGCACTGGTTAAAGTGCGAATTAGGAATAACAGCAACGTTTCCGGGCACACCCACGTATAGTTTATGGACTTCTAGACCCAGATGTGAAGATTTCTTTTTAAAAATTCCAATTAAAATAAATATTGCATACAATTTTGCAGGCTTTAATACGCGGCTTAGGAACAGGAGGTTAATGTAAGAAAAGACAACACAAACGAAGTAAGTGTTGTCGTTGTCGTTCCTTTTGTTCGAACTTTATTGATACGGATGCCGTTAATTTGTACATTTCGCTCTAGATAAAATGGGAAAACTCTTGATTCGGCAAATTAGAAAAGAAGATCAGTTATTTGCAGATTAGTTAGGTAATGTGAACATTAACGGCTTTCGAGCTTATTGATATTCTGAAGTTTTTGAGAGTGAGGGCTAAAAGTTTTATTTGTACCTAACTCGGATTCTAGAAAACCGAATCGAGTTACCCACAAACTTTTCGAGTTATGATAATTATATACAACCATGAAGATTGTATTTTGTGGTACAAGAAAGGCACAAGATCAAGTTGAGGAAGTTTTCAAATTACGGAAGTATGAAAGCAAACAAAACTTTGTTTCCAATTCACTTTCAGCAAACCATTTAACAAATTCACTTATTCTATTAAGCTGTCTTCCAAATACGTTCACGGGATTCAAAATTGTTTTGTATTACCTAGTGTATCGACACAAGCATATATACATTTATTTATATTACTTTCTCAGAAACAAAAAATTGGCAAGATAAATTGAACCAAAAGATACATATTATACTGTACACTACCCACACACATAATATTTGGATACTTTTATACGAATGTGGATTGCCAATAAGGAGAAAAAGTTTCTGACGTGAAGATAAGTGAAAAAAGTTAACCACAACAGTTTCCTTTTTCATCTGCAGATAAACACGTTTTATTCCGGAAACTTTCCGACATCAGTTCAAGGAAAGAAAACACATGTCATGTTGAGTAAACAGCAAAACATTTTCTTGTAGCTGCCACCATTTAACATTTAAGTAGACAGGTAGCTGCAGAGACAGACAGGCATTTGCCAATAAAATTGGTACGATAGTGCCAATATATACCTACTTATAACCGTAACAGTTTAAGCCAGATTCCACACGAACCATTGGTAAAATAGTTAGGTATTTGTGTATCTATAAAACATACCAGCAAAAGAACAGCAGTGCAAATTTTCATTATCAATCGCTCATTGGATTGGTACACACTTATAACAGTTGATGTTTTTAAGCCAATTCGTTCACATCGTGGCTGAAGCAATTTTATTCGATCATCCACAACGACAACAACACTTTCTCTTTTCGAAGCGATACTTCTTAACAACTACTGTTGTAACACACCCACACATTCCACTTGGTATCGTTCGAGTATGAAAACTATGCTACGAATAAAAACACTTGAGGCACGCACGACACACCGAGGAGTTATCCTGCCATAGTCGATATCTTTTGCACGATTGTTACGGTGTACCAAAGTACCGGCAGCATTGGCGGCCCAGGTAACGCGCTTCGGTTAGTACATCGCACCGATGAACGACGCGACCGGCTCGAAGATGATCTTTTCTCGTTTGGAAAGGCAGCCAGCAACAACATCAACATCAACAACAGCATCAGAAACCAGGAATGCAACGAGCGGGTACGACTGAAAGCAAACGGTCGGATCCGTGAGGCAGCAGCGGACACAACAGAACAGAACAGCTTGGTACATTGCTGGTACCGATGATGGTGGGGCGGTATATCGAGGATATCGGCATTCAACAAACACAGCAGACGCTTTACTCGCTTATATCGTTGTTGTATGGGTTCTATGTATAATACTACAGCCAATTTCGAGTCTTTTTAAGTACTTCTGCCTGTACCTGGACGACCGATCCTAGACAGAGTATAATTCCCCAAGTCAAGGACCATCACGCTTTATACGTATACCATTTAAGTATATTCAAAAGTCTCAGACTTAATTGCCCTTCAGATTTAAGGTATCAATGGATGAAAAGAAGCAGACGTTCTAGAAGTGGAACCGCTTTATACATAGGTATTGAATTTATGCTTAACAACATCCTTACACATTTAATATATAATAAAGCTTCAGCTACACCACAAAGCTCCATGTTCATTTACTTCGTGAAGTGACATTACGCCAAATTCAATTGAATTTATTAGTAAATGTGAACGTTGGGATTTGCAATAAGAAATTCTTTGTTAAGAAATTATTCGAAGCCCGTGATGATCTAGCTCTTGGAATCCTTTTCCTAGATGATCCATCGATTGGAGTAATCTTTCCGATTGAGATCATCCAATTGGGCACTTTTCCGTAGTAGGGGGTGGTTAATCCTCTCGATCATCGTTCGATTCCCAATTGAAGGGTATTTTCAAAGACTGCTGAGTTACGCTCTTTCTATATTTCCCAGAATTATTACTGAGTCGAACACGCTATCCTAGTCCTTTCCGTAGCAATCGGACTGGACGATGATATTTCACAGGGGTTCTTGGTTTCAATTCTCTTCCCAAATGTCACCAACCTGACCTAACCTAACCTAGCAACTGTAAACATCTAACAAAAATGGCAGTGATGACTAAAAGTACGTCAAAAAAGTTAATTCGACAAAAGAACCACAATTAATCAATTGTATATTGTGGCGCACACTAACTTTTAAGGTTTACAATGGAGAATAATACGGAAGTCAATAAGAAATAGGAGAGATAGGTTGGTAGGACACCTCCTCAGGCATGAAGGTCTAGTCAGAGACATATTAGAAGCAGAAACAGGACTTAAAAGGAGTAGAGGTAGATCTAAATTAGATTACTGTTAGCAAATAGTTAAGGATGTGGGTTGTTCTAGTTTTGAGGAAATGCGAAGATTAGCTCAAAATAGGAAAGACTGGAGCTGCGTGTCCAACCTGTCTTAGGACCTTATGAAGACGAATGGAAAATAACAAATGAAACTAACTAACCGTTTTCGTTATATCCTCCTCCTAATTCTTGTCCTCCTGATTAAATTTCTTTGATAAAGAAATAGTATATATTAAGACTGTTACGGTCATATATCATTCGATGACAAATGATAAAGTGATGATTCACAAATACTCTGATACAACCACCTTCTACGTAATATAATTTTCAAGTTATGGCACTCTAGTAAAAGTGTAAATTTTTGTTACAAGGACTTTCTCCAGACGCACGGCGCCGGAGTGGCCCTCGCCGAAACAACGGAATGTACTTTCCTAAATTCCATAAGAAAGCCTACATCCGGTGAAATAAAAAAATATAAGCACTTTTTAACATATATGTATACAATACATATATAGAGCAGGTGCATTAACATAAATATTCAGAATTATGTAAAGCCTTCGGCTATTCAAGAAAATATCATTTTATGTGTCTCTCAGGAAACAGTTTTCTTTTTAATTCCCACAAAATCCTTTTTGTAATATGGCTGGCTATAGTTCTTCAAACATCAAAAGCAAAAATTAAGGATTAAGGTAGTAAACATGAATATTGGTGCATCCTGCACAAACGTTGAAATCCGATTCACATCCTATAAATCACGTAGGCAGGAAAAATGCACAAACGTCAGCTTAAATTTCAAGAGAACTAAGCATCACAAATAAAAAGATAACCACGAAAACTAAGCCCGATAATTAATTTTTAAAATAAAATTAATAATGTTTAATTATTGACAATTACTTTTATCGACCACAAGAATGAGCGACATTACCCTGATAGCTGTAATAAATAATTCTTTTTACTTTACGCATCTCTACATTGCGTTTTTATCATCGCATTGCTCAGGAAATATTAGTTGTCATTCGGGAAAGTTCCCGAACCTTCTACAAAATTCTAAAACATTCTCGAATTCTGTAGATTTAGAGCATTCAGAAAAAAAGTGTAGTATTATGTAAAATTCTGATCAGACGTCCGAACTCAATTAACACCTTTACTGACTGTCTATATTTTAATGATGTATACATATGCAACCAACTGTACACCCGAATATAGTCCCATTCATTTTCTTCCAATTAATTATTTTAACCTTGAATACCTACGTCAAATTTATTATTTTTTAATCAAGGGTTCTAATTCTAAACGGTAACATCATGGATATCAATAGTAGACCAAAACAACCCTCCCATTTTCTATTTAAACATTTTAATCGTCAATATTAGCTCCAAAATGTTTATCGACTCTTGTATTTCTATAGATACGTAACAAAATACAAAAAAAAGTTAACAATTTGTTCATTGTTGTTGAGAAATAGAGCGTAATTTCTATTTTAAAAATATGCCGACAGATTTATAATAATATAATATAATACTAATGGACAGGTTCCATAGATAAGCGCTTTCATTTTGCTTATTCAAATTTTTGTGTAGGATACAAAAGCCTATTCCGATTGACAAAACGATAGCGATACCAATGGGTACGTGCGTACGTACAGAGTTTCAAACTCAATTTACTTTTTTCAATGGTCGTACTTAATTTGTAATCAAATGTTTTTCTGTTACGCGTAACAATACGTGGTAAACTTCAACACAAAAGTAATTTGAAAAACATACTTAGACATGTCGTTTTTCTTTTGTAATGCAGAAAAGCTTTGACAAAAATATGATAAGAGTTACTATACAAAACATTACCTGTATTCTGAAAACTGCTACTGTGTCGAAGTTCAATTTCACCATTATAAGCAATGTTGCCTTACCTGAAACAAAAGACGATTACAATTTTACTGTACTGCATTTCGTGTCTTTTCTCTAGACTTGCAATAACTTGTAATTACTTTAGAAGAGAATAATCCACGTTCTATGGTTCACATTGGAATACCACTGATTTGAAATCGTACCAACTACAGTTAAATGTAAATGTTCTGATGAACGTTAACTATGCTACAGTCTAGTACATGCGGTCAAACTTTAATCAATGTCTTCTTTACGCTCAAGCACAATAAATATCCAATTTGCTTGGTAGAATGTTAAACTTAGTTTGATTTGATACGGTTAGATTTGTTTAAAATATCATACAAAAGCAACTAACCGCAACTACTAACAGTAAATTAGCAAGCAACTCCTACTTACTCATAATCAGTTGAAAATAACATTTGAGAATATATATACATTTGACACGCAATCGGTATACAGTCAAATCTTCGTTTGTATATATATGTAAACAGTGAGTTGTATCTAGCATTTGCGGTCAAACTGTTACTTACCTATATACGTACGTCTAATGACAATTTTGCTTTGTAAGTTCATTTTCTATTATTGATTCAAATGACTATAAATTAGTAGCTGAGAATCTAAAGGTTAACAGTACGTTCTGTCTAGCATTTGCGGTCAAACTTTTACTTATCCAAATACACATACGTCTAATGATAATTGTTTTGTAAATGACCATATATAAGCAACTGACTGCGATCGCACAAAAACCCTAAAAATATGTAAGTAGTAAGTTGTGTCTAGCATTTGCGGTCTAACTGTTACTCACATGTATACGTACGTCTAATAGCAATTTCGCTTTGCAATTTCATTTTCTATTACTGGTTCAAATGGCCATAAATAAACAGCTAAGACTCTAAGGGTTAACAGTACGTTGTGTCTAGCATTTGCGGTCAAACTTTTACTTATCCAAATACACATACGTCTAATGACAATTTTTCTTTGTAAGTTCATTTTAAATCGGGCCTGCTCTATTTCTATTCAGCTGGTTCAAATGACCATATATATGATAAGTAACTGACCGCAAATTTCACATCAATTATCTTACTAAAATCACTACCTTCACCACTGTTCGCACTGTACCTGATGCGATCACATAAGAGAGTCTAAAGGTAAACAGTAAGCTATTCAGCATTTGCGGTCAATTAGTTTCTTTTCGCTTGTTTCCAAACACCTGGTATGGGAAATACATTGACCGCAAATGCTTCGATACGAATATTAAAGTTAACCTCAAATAGCAATTTTGTTCTGTAAGATCAAGATTGGTTTGATTTGCATTATTTCTGTTCAACTGGCTGAAATTACCATAAATGAACAAATGACTACAAGAGTCACGTCTACGGCCACACTCATTATTATTATTATTATTATGATGGCTGAACCGCATGTTTCATGCTAAATCATTTGAACCTCTATGCAACTGTACTCTACGCCCCTGACTCCTGCACTAAACGCTTTCTAAACGATGTATAATTTATTAATGTGAGCATAAGATACTGTTCTTCGTTCTAGTTTAATAACATATCGTCCGACTGCTACGTTTCCAGAGTGATTCTTTAACTACAGCCACCTATACAATTCATGAGGTAATTGACACCAACTTCCTGCTGGGTACTTTCGCCATTATCACTTCAATCAAACATCGCACAGTAATTAGTACTACACTGCACTATCACTGCCAGTTGTATTGATAGATATGTACTAGAAATGCGAAAGAAATCTTTTCCCATTCGGCCAATTTTTTTCTTTTACTTATTTGGAAAAAATATTTTCCGGTTAAAAATTAATTAAATAAAATAATTTGAAGTGGTCTGTATTCTGTCGAAACTGCCAGACGGGGATCGCGATTTCGATCTTTTTGGATCTCATCAGCGCGTCGCAGACAGCTCCGACAGAACACAGAAATGAAGTAAAAAGCAGCAGAAAGAGGCCATATTTTCTTTATTCGTTTCCAATCGTAAGTTCAAGTAATGGTTGCACCTTTCTTAGTATCTAACTTACTGTTTAGTAAGTTAAAAAAGATTCNTTTGTAGTATTTTCTAAAAATTAATTATTCAATGAAAAGAAAAGTACATTTTAAGACAATACATATATATATATATATAAGTATATACTAAAGATGCGTATTTTCGGATTAGACAGTTTAAATTCTGTTTAAATTGAAGCATTAAAGTTTAAAATTGAAAGATTAATTGCATAGTGAATTTCGAAGCTTGAGCGAAAGAAAATAAATCAGTATCTAGAGCGACGTTGTAAATGAGTTGTTTTATTGATTTCCGCCAAATCTCGTGGTACTTTTATTGCGCTGCAGGTGTTCTTCACATTTACCCTATTTAAATTTTAAAACGTTCAATTTTAAAGAAAAATGATCGCAACAGCATCCGAATCTTTCACGATATGAACCAAAAAGTTGAATGAAGCAACAGCACCTGTCTCTTATTGAATTTAATATTCAAAGACTTTTCACAGTTTAGTAAATTTCTGTCAACTAACTACCTACTTTGCTCAATGAAAGTCTAAAAACTCTTGAAAAACTCAATATTATGTAGGTGTGTATGTACAACTTTTCAACGAGAATTTTTTCACATAATCTTGGGCTTGGTTTATAATTTGCCATCATGTACTTCATTTGGCAGCAAGCTATCCGGTGCGCGGCGATGAATTCTAAACAGATATACATTAAATAAAAATCAACTGTTTGATGAATATTGATGATAGTTTATCGTAATTGCCTAAACGATACGCTAAAAATACGCCGGCTAACCTACTTTAATTAATTAATGCAGCAAACAGTAAAATAGAAATATGTGTAGCATGTTTCATTTAACAAATCGGAAGTTTAAACATTCCGATCCGAAGGGACTTCAACTTTGACGAAGTTCTTGTACAAATTGAAATGAATCGAGTTGAGCGTTTCGATGATTTAGGGAGACGGGGACTTTAGGTTCAACCATAATGGAGAAAAACTAAAAAAATTTCCCTGAAAAAAGGCAGCAGCTCTCTTAGCATTCAGGATGACGGAGATCATGAGGATTGACATGGCACTCTAATGCACGACACTGCAATATGGAAGGCAACGGGAAACCGCCACATTATGATATCTCGAGTATAACAAACAGAAATTCAAATGATGGTATCTTCTGGGGTATTAGGATGTGCGAATGGGGTCAATCTTGGGGTATGTCACCAAGTGTAATAGGGGAGGTCACTGTGGAAGTCGATAAGAAATAGGCGAGATAGGATAGTAGGACATCTTCTCAGACATGAAAGGGTAGTTAGTGATATATTAGAAGAAGAAACAAGAGTTAAGAGGAGCAGAAGTAGACCTAGACTAGATTACTGTTCACAAATAGTTAAGGATGTGGGATGTTCTAGTTATTAGAACCGAGCGGCATGGCCTAGAGGTCTAGACCGTTGCTTAGCATTCGGGAGGACGCCGGTTCGATTCCGGGTCCGTCCGTCTGCCTTCGTCCACGTTTTTCTGTGGTTTCCTTGGATCACATAGGCAAATGCTGGGGCAGTAATTATTCCACAGATAATCTTTCACTCTCTTCTGTCTTCATTTCGTCCGTCTCATCTTTCTCACCCGAACCACTCACCACCCACCCATTCCCACGATTCCTTCCGGCATAGTCCGGAGGGACTGCCCGCCCAATAATTTCCACGATTGCTGAAAGCAGGCTGAAGAGGGCCTTCCGCCCTACCTTCCGGCATAGTTCGGAGGGACTGCCCGCCCACCAGCATTACTGGGAATGAAACACCCAAAAGTTTTTTTTTTCTAGTTATTAGAGGTGCGTGTCCATCCAGTCTTAGACCTGACGACCTTATTATGATGATGATGATGAACCATTTATTCTTATCAATTTATTAATTTCTTTATAAAGATTGGTTGAAATCATGAATTAAAATTATTTTCCGCTTTTTCACTTTCCAGTTATGGATTCTGTTTTTTTGTGAACACATTCAAGTCTGAATCATTATCTAATGTTTAATAATACAAATGTACATCTACTATTTTTTTATTATTGATGTTTTAATAGATGAAAGTACGAAATCTTTGGGTCGATATGATTTGACAATAGGATTGAAAGTAGTACTAGTTTAAAACACTAGTAAATTTTACTATATTTTCACTATGTCCAGAGCCTCCACCAAAATTGATTTTAATAATGAGCATAAGAAATTCTACATTAAAAATTCTTTTTTTAATATACTTAGAAATAAAAACGATTTTCTACTAATTTTCTCTTCCCGTTTATAGATATATCTTGAAAGGCTTGGCTTAACACAATAACACTAGATTTTTCCTTTATTCGAAGAACTGTCCAAAGCCGCAGCAATTACCTTTAATACAGTAAGAAAATTATCATTAGGAAACTACACCACACAGGATAAAATCCTTTATAAGGGCGTTAGCGTGTAATACGTAAACCGTAGATAAAAACCCGAAGAATTCAATAGCTCATTAACCGACAACGCTTTCGCGTTAAAGAAAAGCGGAAACAGAAAATAGATTCTCTTGCGAAAATTAATTACGGTCTTGATCAAACCCGAGTTCATGCTTGCATGCATCCAGGCATATACCGTTGATTACTAGCCAACACCTGTGCTTTGTGTTTACTTGCACAAGTAGCTATCACACGTGTGTATGTATGTATGCGAATATACACCTAAATGGTATGAATACTAGCAATACATGCATATATGTAGGTATACTGTAATCAGTGTTCAGTGCTGAGCTATCATTGTGTCACAATAACGTAATTAACCTTTCAATTAGAGCCCTGTCTTAACAGAGCTGCATAAGTTAAGTTAAAAATTTTGTTAACCAAACAAAAGATTGTTGAAAGATTTTGTTCAGTTAGTTCAGCGGAGTTTTCAATGAAGCAACAACATATTTTTTGGGTCAGACTGAGTTAGGTTACTTTAGCGTAGATCAGGTTATGTTATGAGAAAATTTAAATTGAATTTATTTCAAAAATGAATGGGGTAACTTATGTAGAAGTCACTTCTATGCTCGCAAAGAGTTAATTTATAAATTCGAAAAAGATTATTGAAGGTGAATGTTTGGAGTGCGGCGTTGTACGGGTGCGAAACATGGACAGTGGGCGCGGCGGAAAAGAAAAGGTTAGAAGCGTTCGAAATGTGGTGTTACAGGCGAATAATGAGGATACCGTGGATAGAGAAGGTTAGAAATGAAGAGGTGTTAGAAAGAATAGGAGAACAGAGGACTCTATGGAAGTCAATAATAAATGGGCGAGATAGGTTGGTAGGACACCTTCTCATCAGGCATGAAGATCTAGTCAGAGACATAATAGAGGCAGAAACAGGAGTTAAGAGGGGTAGAGGTAGACCTAGATTGGATTACTGTTCACAAATAGTTAAGGATGTGGGATTTTCTAGTTTTAGGGAATTGCGAAGATTAACACAGGATAGGAAAGAGTAGAGGTGCGTGCCCAACCAGTCTTAGGACTGACGACCTTATTATGATGATGATAAAGAACAATGCTCTTTTAAAAGGATAAAAAACAAAACGCACAAAAAACCTTGACACTCGCAAACAAAACCTTGAGCAAAAAGCGAGTCCAGTTTATATACCTTAAGTGATTACAAATGACAAATTAATGAAGATTCGTCAGACGATTTACGACCTAATGGTCGCTCGGTCTTGTTCAACTGTTGTACATAGTAACCGACATGTCTTGTACAAACACGCTGTTATTGTTATTACTGTTATTATTAAGTATAACAGCGTTGTCCGCGTGCATGTTCGCCAGGCATTCAATTATCCCAATGCCAGAGAGACCGCGTCCAGCAGGAGAAACGGCGACGGACATGGACGGGGTCGGGGACGAGGGGCTCTGCACTCGGGGGCGTTTAATTATTATCGAACGTTATTTGTATCCTCTGGTGCACGAACGAAGGAACAATCTTGACATAGATACCGAGATAATGTTCACAGGCGACCCGATGCAGACGGCTATCGCGACTGTAATCAACCTGCACTGTCCTCCGGTGATCGTGGCATTATATGGTAGGTACGGTATAAGTGCAGAGTGGATAGGATATATTCTTTGTTCGCCAGCAAGGAATTCTGCAGACGCTGATGGCCTTGGCTGCAGCTTCACTCGCTTCTCTGTACAAGTACACCAGCAGATTGAAAACGATATGAAAAATCTGATCAACAATTACGACAGCTAAATAAAATTAAAATATCATCTTTATAAATGTACAACACGAGACTGTCTTGTTTATACAGGGTGAGTTAGGAATAATGGGATATTGTTAAAACAAATAACACTGACCCTTGTAATATTCAGGAATATTATCTAGTTCACAAAAATAGGAGCGACCCGGACAGGAAAAATTATCCCCCTCACCTAGCGAATCTCCAAATTATGCGTTCGTAAGGACAGAAAGATATCAGAACATTAGACATATGTATGACAGTGCGTTTTAGAAAATACCACAAATGGTGCGGTAAACGCCATCTGTAGTACGATGCTACATTTTAGGATTACGCACATATGCTCCAACAAGGTCCACTTGTGTGGATATCTACTTGCTGAAACGAATCCCGGCGTAGCTAACCTAAACGTGATAGGCACGTTCCCATAATCGAATAAAATAATTCGAAGTGGTCTGTATTCATGATAGGCATAGGATAAGTGGTCCTACAATGTAGCATCGTACTACAGATAGCGTTTACCGCGCCATTTGTAGTATTTTCTAAAACGCACTATTAAGGCAACAGGTAAAAGTTGGTCTGTGTTCTGTCGGAGCTGTCTGCGACGCGCTGATGAGAGCCGAAAAGATCGAAATCGCGATCCTTGTCTGGCAGTTTCGACAGAATACAGACCACTTTGAATTATTTTATATATATGACAATTAAGTAGCAAATAATTATTCATTATGGATTATGATCAACCTACTTCTTACATTACAAGAAGTGACAGGTTTAAAACTTTCTCTTGTATAAGTTATTTTGAAATTGCATGGACATATTTTCTTCGTACAAGAATCGCACTTTTTCTAAAACTTCAGGTTAATAAATTGCGCTTGCTTAAACCGTTCCACTTTTTAAATAGAAGCTATAAAAATCGTTCTAGATTGAATTTAATCAGTTTTTACTTCGACTTAATTAACCATATAAGAATGTGTAGCTTACTTATAAATCCTGATTTATGTCGTATCGCTTATATGTGCGAAAGTACCTGATACCTGCCTACCACAAAATTGTGAAAGAGTGAAACCTTTAGCTATTCATAAATGAAAATTTTAACAGAAATCGCCATTCATGGCATTCGCGACCTAAATAATTACTAAACACTTTTGTATACACTGACTCAAATCGAAAAAATTCATAGGATGTTGTGACATTTAACAACTATTAGGCATTCAGTTTGATTTGAAATACGTTTGCTTGAGATGTCTCTGACAGGGTAACACAAGAATGTGAATTGAAGTCAAAAAAGTTAATAAAAAAAAGCATGATAGCTGTGGTACACATTTATTCTGCGCCAATGATCGCATTTCCCGAAAATCATAAAATTCCCCATCCGGAAAATTGGCCGGATGCGTACACTCTTATCTTTATCCTGAGCCATTGTTCGCATTTCCCGAAAACGATAAAATTCTACATCCGAAAAATTAGCTGGATACGTACACTCTTATCCTTATTATCCTGAGCCAATGTTCGCATTTCCCAAAAAGAATAAAATTCTACAACTCAGGATGATTGTGTGGACACGCACACACACTCATCCCTTGAGTCAATGTTCGCATTTCCCGAAAATCATAAAATTCCACATCCGGAAAATTTGCCGGATGCGTACACTCTTATCTTTATCGTGAGCCATTATTCGCATTTCCCGAAAACGATAAAANTCTGATGCTGGATGTAGACCGAGTCTCTGATGCTGGATATAAACTGAGTGCTAGAGAAATGTTAGAAAACATCTACAACCGACGATGGTCTTTAGACCCTAATTGTTTAATCATTACACTTCCGCTTCCGCAAAAATTTACTATTTACTTCTGTTTCCGTTATGGCACTTGGATCGCTAAGTATTAGGCCCTATATTTGTAAAAAAAAAAGCGTCGCTTCACCTCTGCCGATAAGTACAAACTGTAATTTCACTCCTTCCTCCCCATTTACCGCGTTACTTCCACCCTGTGCAATCCAATTATAGTTTCAAATTTGAAATCGAACAAAACTGTAAACGCTGACGATCAAACACCTACCCGCACCCCCTCCCACAAACCCCGTGCCATGTTATGAACGTCACTAGTTACAAAACGGTACAATAAACTGCAACTCGAGCAAATAAATCTCAATCGGCAGCCGAGCGGAAAGGGATGAAAATGGAGAAACGGATAATGACCGTAACCATTCGCCAAACAATTAATTACACGCTAAGCTAATCAAAGCGGAAGTATTATATACCCAACAGTTTATTTTCATTTAATATCCATCGTACTTTGTCGGATTAGCTTCATTAATTTATAGCTATCTGTTTCAGCAAATCCACTGCATTTGTATTATACATAGACAGATATGTTGTACAGATAACGAAATGGCATCAAATCATACGTGCTAAAGTCAGTTTAATTCGCTTTTCCGTATGATAAACCTACATTGTCGAAAATGGAATTGATAATAATAAAAGAGCTAACCATTGTCTATTTAGTAAACAGATACGTTTCAATTTATTAATAAATTACATTGACAGATCATCGACGACCAATTAAAATTTCTCTATCCCTCGGGAACAGTACATTTTTCTAGATAAAAGATACAGTACGCCCTTTTCTGTACCTTTGACAATGTGTCTACAATATTTCATGATGATCGATTGAATTAATTTTTCTATCTCTCGAGAACAGTATTTTGAGAGGTTAAGGCGTAAAATCGGCCACATAAAACTAATTTTTTTCTGTGCCTAGGGAACAATATTTTTTTCTGGATAAAAAGTACCCTATGTGCTTTTCTGTATCCCTGACAATGTGTCTACAAAATTTCATGAATATCGATTGAGAGGTTAAGGTGTGAAATCGGCCACATAAAACTAATTTTTTTCTGTCCCTAGGAAACAATATTTTTTCTGGATAAAAAATACCCTATGTGCTTTTCTGTACCCTAACAATGTGTGTACAAAATTTTATGACGATCGATTGAATATTTAAGGCGAGAAAAGCCAACAAACCAACAAACTCACATGGGCGTTTATAAAATTGGTTAGGATGAATACTTCCAAAACACTATTCCTAATCATTATATTGTTATGGATGACAATGTAACACTGGTCATTATGAATGGGGGTGGTTCTAGTATCCATAATATACTCTATACACTATATTTTTAATAGGCTTTGAAGTGAAATTATTATTACCGACTAATAAATTATTTGTGATCATAATTATAACATGTATTGGAGTTCAGTAATTAGAATCAACCTTCGATGTAAGTAATTAAGTATATTTTCCCCAATGACGAGAATCCAGTAATAATCCAGTTAGCTGTTTCTGCGCATTCACATGCACAAATTTATAAATTCCCTGAAACGCTATTTGTCAATATTCATGATTTATGTATTAAGCAATATTGGGAGTGTTGGTAGACAGACGCGGTGGGGATTTTGCAAATCCGGGCGGAAGTAAATTACAAATAAAGTTGAAAATGTAATTCTATAAATATCGGAATGACATAACCACCTATCGTCAAAAAATTAGCTGCAGAGGTAAAATGGAATTCAACTTTTGTATAACAATGTTTTCGATTTCGTTTATTTAAATAACGTCGACCCGCCCCTATTGGCATGGTCGCCGAGACCAGAGCCACCATCAGTTCTGATTCGGCTAACTTTTTATCGAATTTTAGCGAAAAAAAAAAATAGTGCAAGACATAGGAACTCCGAGGATATTCTTATAGATCCTCTTTTTCAAACAATGGTAAAGTTTCTTTTATTTTATATTTACTATTAAAATCTGGTAATGCGNAACTTTCAACCACCATAACTTTTTATGGGGATGGGACCGCAGCAATTTTTTTATGGGGGTTTACTCAGGTGACCACCCTCTTTCGATCCCCCTGACCTTCACCCCCCATGGGGGTGGGGGCCATCATCTAACCATCTAGACCGCCACAAACTTTTTATAGTACATTGGTGGGGGAGTCCTCCTCTTTCGATCCCAACCACCCCCACCCCCTTCGGGCCCCATAAATAATTGCTTTAAAATAAAAATGGAGGCCAGCATCTAGACATTTACCAAAATTTCAATTGTTTGTTCCAAGAAAAGGGTATATAAAAGTTGCTTCAAATAAATAACTCATAAATCAATCGGGAGTAATAATTTTTCGTATAAATGCATATTTGGTCTTGGTTTTTTTTCGTTTAGTCTTGATTTTGGTCTTACTAATATAAAGACCAATTTTGCTTATAACTGTGCGCGAAAACAACAACTGAACAATTCTAAGAAACAGTGAAAGTTACAGCAAGGACATTGGGGTTTCTCAAATTCGCGCTGTATAAATCATGAATAGCAATTTAAATCACGAAAATGTCGCCAATTTACCTCAATCCTTCACAACGTCACCCTAGACAATGCCGATTGTTGTTAGATACGTACAATTTTTGAAATAATTTATGGCGGCCGAGATTACGTGTTCGCGATTGGACGTGGGACGAAAATTCATTACGAAAATCATTCCATGCAGATATTTAATGGGAGGAGGACAACAATATTATTCTATTCGAACATAACCCATCCGTTCCAGAGAAACATTAACATTTATAAATCAATGCTTTCGACGTTAAGAATAATGAAGTCCTAGTATAAATCAATTAATTTTTGTATGTTACATTTCCTTCGTTCTATTGTTTGTACAGAATTATGCAACAAAATTAATTGATTTGAACAAATATTTTTTGTGACAAGATTTTATCCGCATTGCACATGAATGTTCAACGTGGATAAAAAATTAAAAAGAAATATTGGAATGTACAACAAACGATAAAAAAAATGAAACAAGGAAAAATTTAAGATGGGGCTAATCTTAAGTTACCGTTTTGGTTCAACTTGCCAAAATTTTTCATTAAATTTTTAGCAGTAAATACCGCTAGGAATTATGTATGAGAAAGAGGATAACAAGCAATTGTTAGTATAATCTACTTATGTCGGTACTATCAATCGGCCGTGAAATCGGTTAAGCAAAGCGAACCTTCAGTGCTTGCCTGTTCAATCGACCGCACTCTTATTCCAACATTACTTAAACAGCAATTTAACTAAACATAATGTGAATCAATTCTCTACAGATCGCTTCGAATCAAAGAGGAAAATTATCGCTACTGTCACACCCTCACCCGGAATCGAACCCGGTACCTTTGAATTCAAACGCCAACGCTCTGACCACTAAGCTACAAGAGGTTACAGGAGAAACGACGACGAAATGCACCTACCAGGTTAGCGAACCGTTGAAACCTCTATGAAATGTATAGAAATATATAATTTAAAGAATAAATATCTTTAAGTTCTAGATTGAATTTAATCAGTTTTTACTTCGACTTAATTAACCATATAAGAATGTGTAGCTTACTTATAAATCCTGATTTATGTCGTATCGCTTATATGTGCGAAAGTACCTGATACCTGCCTACCACAAAATTGTGAAAGAGTGAAACCTTTAGCTATTCATAAATGAAAATTTTAACAGAAATCGCCATTCATGGCATTCGCGACCTAAATAATTACTAAACACTTTTGTATACACTGACTCAAATCGAAAAAATTCATAGGATGTTGTGACATTTAACAACTATTAGGCATTCAGTTTGATTTGAAATACGTTTGCTTGAGATGTCTCTGACAGGGTAACACAAGAATGTGAATTGAAGTCAAAAAAGTTAATAAAAAAAAGCATGATAGCTGTGGTACACATTTATTCTGCGCCAATGATCGCATTTCCCGAAAATCATAAAATTCCCCATCCGGAAAATTGGCCGGATGCGTACACTCTTATCTTTATCCTGAGCCATTGTTCGCATTTCCCGAAAACGATAAAATTCTACATCCGAAAAATTAGCTGGATACGTACACTCTTATCCTTATTATCCTGAGCCAATGTTCGCATTTCCCAAAAAGAATAAAATTCTACAACTCAGGATGATTGTGTGGACACGCACACACACTCATCCCTTGAGTCAATGTTCGCATTTCCCGAAAATCATAAAATTCCACATCCGGAAAATTTGCCGGATGCGTACACTCTTATCTTTATCGTGAGCCATTATTCGCATTTCCCNACAGGAGAAACGACGACGAAATGCACCTACCAGGTTAGCGAACCGTTGAAACCTCTATGAAATGTATAGAAATATATAATTTAAAGAATAAATATCTTTAATTACTTAAACTTTTGGTTCAACTTTTTCATTAAATTTTTAGCAGTAGATACCGCCAGGTATTACGTACAGCGAAAGCAACTTTTAGCATAAATCAATAGCACTAATTTCCATAATTTTTGAGAAATTTAGGATTTTAAATTTTAAGCACCAGCAAGGGATTTACGACATACAATTATATGTGAATTAAATTAGAACAAATAGAATAGCGGTTTATATATCTTTATGGATACTGAAAGTAATTCCCACCTCTTGTTTCATGGAACATACAATAAACCAATTTCAGACTAATTAAATCCGAAATGACCTTTTTATATTTATTATGTAAGGAAGTGGTGGAACTTCCCTTACTTTCATTAAATGTAATTCACAGAAAGGAATTAACCCTTTTTTAAGTAAAAAAAGAAGATAAAATGAACCCGTTCACTGAAGCAATGTAATTTGATTATTAACGCACAGAAAAGTTTTAAGTTCATTATTTGGCAGTGCATGGCATATAAAAAAGAGTCGATATTTTCAGGAAAATGGGAACATCAAAATGCAATCAGCTTTAACATTTCAAATTTTATTAGCAAAGGCGTGGAGTTTTAAAATAAAAACTTGAATGATTCGACGAAATAATTTAACTGGCAGCCTTTTATGTAAAGTTTCAACAAAACACGGGTTTCATTTTTATGGACGGTACATGCACGTTTCAAAATTCAAATTGTACATTAAATTAAAACTTGGTATTGTAATAGAATGCAACCAAGCAACTTTAACGTAGTAACACATTTGAAACTAAACCAAACCAAACGTAATTTACAGTTTAATAAGCCGACGAATAAAATAAGAATATTAAGCGCGTTTGAAATGCTGCTTTTCTTTTAAGGTAATTTTTTATTTGCTATAAATCACCCTTGCTCGCCTATAAACCGACAGTTTAATTAAATTTTAAACGTTTTTCTCATCTTTCCCGCTTAAACGTCTCGAAAGCACCTATTAAACCATTTCTAAATTTATTGTATAGAAAATTCATACCCAACCTTTTTCTGGAATCCTGACCCATTTTCTTTTTTCATGAAATAATTTAAGAAATTTTCATCCTACCTATAAAAAACTTAATTTACCATATATGAAATTAAAGGTCTCGGTATTCTACGTTCGTTAAAAAAGAGTGCGGGACGACTGACTATACGCATACTCTTGCACGAAAAAGTTTTATTCCTGTAGGACAAACTAAATTGTATAGCTGAATGTGTGGAATATGTTCTTTCAACCATATTTATTATCTAAAAATACCATCTACATTTCTAAAAACAGTCCTAAATCAACTGAATTCTCAAAATCTTTTATAGAAAGCCTAAGAATTAAAAAAAAAATAGTCCTGTTTGTAAACCATTGTATAATTATCACACTGTGCTAAACCTTCTTGTCAGGCTCCATTAGTTTCGACACTTAGCATTTATTAGTGTATTAGTACAACGAGAAAGAGGATAACAAGCAATTGTTAGTATAATCTACTTAAATCGGTACTATCAATCGGCCGTGAAATCGGTTAAGCAAAGCGGACCTTCAGTGCTTGCCTGTTCAATCGACCGCACTCTTATTCCAACATTACTTAAACAGCAATTTAACTAAACATAATGTGAATCAATTCTCTGCAGATCGCTTCGAATCAAGGAGGAAAATTATTGCTACTGTCACACCCTCGCCCGGAATCGAACCCGGTACCTTTGACTTCAAACGCCAACGCTCTAACCACTAAGCTACAAGAGGTTACAGGAGAAACAACGACGAAATGCACCTACCAGGTTAGCGAATCGTTGAAACCTCTATGAAATGTATAGAAATATATAATTTAAAGAATAAATATCTTCAATTACTTAAACACCTACCTATTATTACTACATTAACTCATTTTCAGGATTTCAAACAATATTATAAACTATTTCTATGTTGAAAAATGTTGACTGTTTCAATAAAAATTATTTGATCAATGAAGAAAATGAAAATTAGCTTTCAATGTTAAAAACAAACTGTTCTGTTTAATTTATATTTCGATTTTATGCAGCAGGAAAAATAGAATTTAACCTTTGTCTGACTACTGCCAAAAGCACCCAAAACGGTGAATAAATGTCAATTCCTTTCTGAATGTCATTTTGACAACACCGACCAACTTTTTACCCTATTTGAATAAATACAATAATAGGCCTCGTACCAAAAATGACCGAAAAGAGTTGCAAATGTGTACAATTGAAGCAATTCAACGATCTGTTCTACATCGCGGACACGGACGATTTGAGAAAAGATTTCTTCGAGATTGAATTTCAGCCAACTGCTGTGAACGAGTCCAACTCGAAAACGTTCACCATTATAAATTCGTGCCAAGTCCCGTGTAATTTCTTCATAAAGCGAGACACTCGAATGCAGTACATGTACCGAGCGTTTACAATAACAGAAGAAAACAATGCCAGTGTGTTACCCAGACACTCGTGGGAGATTAAAATCGTCTTCTCTCCAAAGCTTCCGAACCAGGAGTACTGCGAAAACATCCAGATATACCCGACTGCAATGCAACACTTTAGACTTTCGGTGAAAGGTAGTTCATTAGCTCCTCACATAATTTCGTCGATGAATTGTCTAATGTTTAATATAAGTTTGAAAGCACAGAACGAGAAACGTGTTTTCGAATTAAAAAATAACTCTTCGGTAACAGCGTTCTACCAATTCGATATAAACGAAAGGGGAAATGGGTTGTACAAAATACGCAACATAAAAGGATCACTTAGACCCAAACAGCATGCGTATGTCGATATAATATTTAAACCAAAGAAACCAGGTGTTCATTGCAGAGATTTGGTATGTTTGATATTCAATCAGCGACCGCTTGTGTTCCATTTGGTAGGATTATATTTTCCAAATGATGTAATCGACGAAAACAAGTTTGTGGTAATACAACACGAGGCATCAGGATATGAATATTACTTTAGGGACAACAGCGAAATGAATTCTGCTGTTACATTCGATACTCTTCACTTTGACTTTGAAAAGATTGAGATCATTTCACAGAACAATGAGCATAACTGCGGAAGAAGGACTTTGTCTTGTAGGAATTGTTTGGAGAAAGATGTACTTTTAGAATGGGAAACAGATTCTGACAAACAATTCGTTATAATACCTCCTAAAATAATCCTCAAAAAAGAAGAAACAACCAGTTTTGAGTGCAAGTTTTTTCCCACTTATTCCGACACTGTTTATTCTAAAATTATCAAAGGTTTTTTATACAATAATGAGTTGATAGAACAAGAAAAGTTACAGATATATGTACCGATCTGCTTCAATTTGAGGATGATAGGAAACACGTTTATCGGCACTTGCTCCTGGTTACCTCGGATAGAAATGCAACCCAAAGTGATAACGCTAGCCCCTGTTGTACCAGGCGAGATCACTTATGGCTCATTCATTCTCAAATCGTTCGGTCATTTGCCGGTGCTTTTCAAATTCGTTGCCCCAAAAGAATCGAACGTTATTATCAAACCACTGGTAGGAACTTTTACGGACTACCAAATTTTCGCGGTCAAACTCCACGCGGACAAGGACATAGAAAGATGTTACTTCGAATATTGGAAAGTGATTTTTAACAATCGAAAAGAAAGCTTTTACCAATTTTCCGTGCAATGCTGTTCGCAGTTTCCGAGACTAATTGTCGGTCACGATGACGTTATACGTTTCGGGACGATTTACGCTGAATGCGAATCGTCAGTAACCGAGCCACTGTTTAATCCTACAGTTCTCACAATACAATATGCTTTCCTCTTGCATGAGCATAGCGGTATAAAAATGAACACGATAAGCGGTCGCATTGGACCCAACCAATTGGCATTTGTAAATTGGAGATTAAAAGTTGACGTAACAACGCCACAACAGATTCCTGTCAGGTATGAAATGCACGTACTACGCGACCTCAAGGTCGTATCCGGAAAACCTACAGTGGGCACGGTTACATTGTATTCAAAATCAGAATATTCCACTTTGTGCGCCTTTCCCAAACGCCACGACTTCGAAGAAGTGTTTTATGGACAAGTTTGCGAAACCGAATTTGATCTCCATAATCTAGCAGAGCCGATCGTATATTTTACTTTACTGTGCAAAGAAAAGCGTCCCGAATTTAAAGTATCGATCTGCCCTAAAATGGGAACGTTACAACCGAAAACGAGCAGTCGAATATCGATCAAGATAACGGCAAACCAATCCGGAAAACACAACTTTCAATTCTATTACAAGATTCGCGAGAGCGAAAATTCGAAACGTTTCATAAACGACGAAACATTTCGCATATTCTCGATCGATCTCAACTGCGTGTATGCAACGATACAAGTAGTTAATTTAGTTGGAAGTAATTTTGGACCGTTGTTTTCGAAAGTGGTCCTGTGGAAGCTCCTCAGAATTGACGATCTCAACGAAATTTTTCGAACGATCGAAGCGAAAGAAACGAGAACAATTGAAGCGAACCTTCCTGATTACGAAGTAAATGACAATATATTCCAATGCACCCTTATCGTTAGAAACGTAAGCCGTTCCAACTGTAAATTTTCCGTAAAAGCCATTAAACTCTGCGGATGTCCTCCACGTACAGTATCCGACGGTCTATCCAGGAGAAAAGTTGTAAACGACTGTCCTCATTCGGAAATGGCGAAAATTTGGACAACAGTTAAAGATGTCATTTCGGTAAACTCGATCGCCAGCGTCCAGATAAAAATGAGATATCTCATTCCGGGAACTTGTCGATTTTTAGTTAGAATACTACTGGGAGACCAACGTACGATTCAAATCAATTTTGGCGTGAAATGTTTAACCAATTTAACTCTAGTTCCGTCATCTTACTATCCCCATTTTAGTATGACATTAAATCCAACGTATATCGGTTTAAATGATACCGAAATACAAGAATATCGACTGTATAATAACACATCCAACATCGTTAAATACGAATTGGATACGTCACCGCTTATAGACGTCAATTTCGATTATCAAAGTCTAATACTGGATTGCATAAACCCCAACGCCGTTATCCCGCCGTATTCCTCGGCGTCGATATTCATTAAATTTAAACCAATTGAACATAAATTGTACACGATTAGTACTGACCTTTTGTTGGGGAACGAAACAGTCACCTTTACTGTATGCGGACAGGGAACCAACAATCTTGAACCGATAGGAACAGAATCTCTTCATACGGAGCAATTCAGTTTAGAAAACGCAATCGAATTATCTACCGATCACATCACCGTCGAAAGACTCGATTTATGGAGCGAAGAACTGAGATTAATTTTTATCAAAAATCTCACAGATGACAAAATTATAGGATATTCTTTTGAATACAAATGTATTCCAGGACTTATTTTTATACAGCCTGAATATAAAAAAGGTACGTTACAACCCAAGGAAGTCCAGGCAGTTGTTTTCCAAATCAAGTCGTACGATAAACCTTGTAATGTTCTTGTCCAAATGGCATGTACCATTTTGGACCATACCCAATACGTTGCTTACAAAACAGCCGAACAACTCAAAAAACTAGAAAAGGAAAGGCACAAGGATGATTTCACCATAACCGAAAAAGGAATAGAATATCCAGTTTCCGACGACAGAATTGACCTTCCATGTCCAATGGTGAGCTACACGTCACTGGCCATGTGTATAAACGTGTCCAATACAAGGGACAGGGACCTTCTGATACCCGTTAGTCAACAATACAAACTATCCCCTCCAATGTACCTTCAGCTTAACAGTGTCGAAATAATTGACAACTATTGCAAAACTATTCAAAGCCATTTTCACGAAACCCTCATTGATTTCGACTCGACAACAGATCAAAATACGAAGAGGATGATTCTGTTAAAGAAAAACGAGATGGAGCTTATCAAAAACGTTGCTGAATGTCTGATAGCTGACGCTGTTTTTAATGATATGTTCGCCAATATCGTCGAAGAACAAAGCCACTGCGATTCGCCGTTTTATTATCAATTTAAAATGAACGATGAAATAATGCCGAAAGAATACAGAACTACAAAAGCAGATTTTCAGTGTCGGAAAGAACTGATAGAGAAATATCTGAATCGTCCTCCCAGCTCTGTGGTGCATGACGTTTTCAAGAATCTCATATTCGAAAGTCTGCATGAAGTCTACGAAATGGGGCCGCCACCGTTCAAACGTTCGAATAAACAATACGTGACCGATCTACGGCAAAAATTCGCACCACCCTCTTGCAAATGTCCGAAATTCGGTGATCACTATGATCCAAAATACCTTTACGGTCCAATGAAATAAATTATTATAATATAATTTAATAATNTCACTTTATATATTTTTTTCATAGTCATCTGCATAGCAGTTTTATGTTCAAACTAATTTAAAGGCTTACACAAGGTATTATACAAAATTAGAAAATTTATAATGAAAATCCTTATATACATTAAAATATTTTGAAGTGACTCCTTAACTTGAAGTAACACCAAAAGCTATAAAAAGATTAGTATTCAAAACAAGAATTTCCTTCAAATTTCGACTTTAGTACACATGTACATACCACTTCGTATATTTTGATAATATTCACATTTGAACTTTACGTTTCCTTTCCGTATCAGTGGACTATAGAAGCAGGTAATGTGAAATTGATTGCAAGTACATGTGGTCCAAGAAAAATTTAATGATTACTGCTATTATTCTCGATAAGGAAAAGCATTTGCAAGGAAACGAAGAACACGTCTTCGGATTCATAATATATGAAAGGAATTAAATATAAACGAATGGATTTATTAGACTTGTTATAAGTCTAATGCGTATTATCGTGTGACTAGTGGCTAATCTAATGGATAATTGTGGTGGACCTTCTATTAAGTACGATCTCAAACCAATCATCGAGTCTCCTTCAAAAAACCGTTCAAAAAATCAACAAACGTGTAACTTTTCGCCAACGGATTTTCGCAGAGACGATTGAAACAGTTGAAACAAACTAATAAAATTGTTATAAAGCAATACTGGTAAGAGCGATTATAACAGAAAGTACAACATGGGCCCGCCAAAATTTTGCAAAGTGACAATGTATCGCATTAACAAGAGCGATAGGTATTGCAACAATTTTTAGACTGGATTCGGATTGGACGTTTAATGTTTATGAAATCAAACGTTTTTAGACGGAATGTGAATGGAATTGATAATGTAATCGGATAAACGTCTGGACGCCATAAAAAAATAAAAAACTTTTGGGTGTTTCATTCCCACCAGCCAGTAATGCTGGTGGGAGGACAGTCCCTCCGGACTACGCCGGAAGGTAGGGCGGAAGGCCCTCTTCAGCCTGCTTTCAGGAATCGTGGGAATGGGTGGGTGGTGGTTCGGGTGAGAAAGATGAGACGGACGAAATGAAGACAGAAGAGA
>NW_020442465.1:450673-452507 GCF_000699045.2 Agrilus planipennis
ATTTAATAATATCGTAATATATGAATTAATTTAATTGTTTATAGGCAATTCACTTTATATTTTTTATCATCGAGTCTCCTTCAAAAAATCGTTCAAAAAATCAACCAATGTGTAAAAAGTGACAATGTATAGCATTAACAAGAGCGATAGGCATTGTAAATTTTTTTATACTGGATTTGGATTAGACGTTTAATGTTTACGGAATAAAACGTTTTTAGACGGAATGTGAATGGAATTGATAATGTTATCGGATAAACGTCTGGACGCCGTACGCACGCACATGTATCTTTAGGGTCAATTTGTATTTACAATAATTTACAATACCTTTATAGAATGCATATGGGATGAAAACGGAAAGAATATGAAAATCGACCTTAAATCAGCTCTTAAAATTAGGCATTCGGCTGGTACGCTGAAAGCTTGAGGTAGAATTGCTGAGAATGTCTCGAGTCATTGTAACTATGTACATGCGGAAATGTTTTTTCGTTTCTTTTACACCACTCTAAAAAATCTTCGTCCTTTGTGGCTTTGTCGGATTCTAAATGGTTCTTCAGTTCGTGTTTTTAAAAAACTCACCATCTCCAACTGTAGAAATCTGCTTAAACAAATATCCTACTTCTATATTTTCTTCGTCGTTGGAATTATGTATTTTCATATTTTCTGCCATGGGAATTTTTGGTGCGCACTTTGCAGCGATTCGTTTTAAAATCTTATCCCGACCTAGTGTAACATTTACGATTTTCTTTCTTAATTTTTATGTGTACGGGTGAGAAAAATAGACAGTGGACGCGGAGGAAAAGAAAAGCTTAGAAGCGTTCGAAATGTGGTGTTGTAGGCGAATGATGAGGATACCGTGGATAGAGAAGGTTAGAAATGAAGAGATTAGAAAGAGTAGGAGAACAGAGGAAGTCAATAAGAAATAGGCGAGATGGGTTAGTAGGACACTTTCTCGGGCATGAAGATCCAGTCAGAGACATATTACAGGCAGAAACAGGAGTTAGGAGAAGCAGAGGTACACCTAGATTAGATAAGTGTTCGCAAATAGTTAAGGATTGCGGGTTGTTCTAGTTTTAGGTAAATGCGAAGATTAGCTCAAGATAGGAAAGAGTGGATGTGCGTGTCCAACCAGTCTAAGGACTGACGACCTTATGATGATGATATGTGTAAAACTATATAATTTTTTTTAAGAGTTCAACATAAAAAAATAAATCAATCTCTACTTCTATACCAAATAAGAATTAAAGTTGTGGAAATGGGAAGAAGTGTTTGTAATGTGGTATGGTAAATAATTGACAAATTAATTAAATTGGATTTAATGGTATATAGGTAATACTTTACATAAAAAGTTTATCACAGTATTACGTAATTTTTCTTTTATTCTCCGAATTGATAATCTACTTTCAATGTGAAAATAAGGGTTCTTTTTACTTTTAAGAATATGGAACCCCAGAAAAAAACTTAACTCATTCACACATTCTTTCTTAATCTAATTTCGCCAGACACGATACCAAAATACTATGCAGCTTGGGCGAGTTTTATAATAGAGTTATTTGCTTTCCATAAAATTGTTTTCAATCGCGAAATGCCTCGCCTCGTCATTCTTCTATTTTTTGGAGCAGCGCCAACACGTTCACAAGTGCAAAATACTTTTCTTCCTTCCTTCTCTAGCAATTGCAATTGTCAATATGTACTTTTACATTCGCGAAAATTCTCTCGCGAAATGTGCTGAAGCAGCCAACAACAATATCGAACATCCTTAAGAACTACCGATCTCCAAGATTGAGAAAACCGAAGATTCGCTAAGGTATACATATATATATATATATATATGTTT
>NW_020442465.1:452670-491320 GCF_000699045.2 Agrilus planipennis
TTGTATGTCAGAACTTCTTTTACGTAAATTACTGCAGTGAAATTGTACAGTTGTCGCAGGTATTAAAGAAATAAATTAAGTCGTTGCGTAACGGGAACTTTAATGGGCGAATGACATAAATGTATCCATCAGCATTATTGTACATTATACAAGATAAAGATTGAGTAATTGACATTTTCTCCGAAAGAATTCTTTACGTTTTATAACAAAACACAAAGCTAACCATCTCATCGTTGAGAAAATCCAACAATCTACAAAACTCCTACAGAAATATAATAATATAAAAATATAAAACATTTCTTTATTTTTTTTGTTTGTATCTTTTGTATAATAAACAAACCACGATTGATTATTATCGAAAAATTCGAATTATGTTATTATAGAATAAAAATTGTTTACTACAACACTTAAAGCAATATTTGTGAACTGTTTCTAGGGAGGATTATTTAAAGATCTGTTAGGTACCACATTAAAAAGCAGCATTAATAGTTTTCTACCAAAACACATTTCCGCTTCATGCTCTAATTTCAGAGTACTTAAAATAGAAATATGGAGACTAAAATGTATTAAATATAAAGGAAACTTGTTGCATTAACGCCTTCCTTCGTAGATACCTATAATATAAATGCCGTTTATATTCCTTGGTACTCGGCCTCCCAGAGTTAATTTTACAAAAAGTTACAGAACAATTTTGAAGTCTTCTTCAATCAACCGACTTCAAAAAATATCAATTCGACTGTATTTATTATGTACTTTTATTACTTCAATTTAAGAACGGTCCCATGATCCCATTTAGATTTTAGAACCCAAACAATCACTTAAAACCCAAAATTCCACAAAACAAAAACGCGTTTCGACACTCAAGGTGTCATCCTCAGTTAGAGATTTTCAACCCACCCAATGTTAATTAAAATACATCCTGTGTAATTTAATAACTGTACTTTATATTAAGTACCTAGGTACTTGTGGATAATATCCATTTGTACATCTATGTGCATATTATATAAATAATGTAAATGTAAACAAGACAACATAATAAATGGTCTTCGTGAACTTTATACATAATTATTCTTATCACATATAAAACTTTATTACGTCTGAAATAGACAATAGAAAAGATAATTGGACATTGCCATTGTATTGTTCCAAAACAAGAAGTTCCTATACAAGTAGGTGAATATTAAACGTATCGTATCGCGTCAATTCAAATATAAATATTAAAAAAAAAACCGTGAACTACATTTTTATAATCAATATTTGTATTAGGGATAACTAATTTGGGTTCAAATATATATACTGGATACCGTTCTCTACAAACATTCAGTCATGACTCATTAAATAATCTAACAGGTTGCATACCTGTAGCATTCGTAATAGGTGCAGTAATACTACAAAATTAAACCATTAAACCTTTAAGAAAACACTCATTTTATCTTTAACTAAACTAAAATAAATGGAAAATACACCATTTGAATACCTAAAAAAAGTATAAACAGTAGATAGGTATCTCTTGGCATAGGTACTTATATATATGTTAGCAATTGTACACATAAAAAGTTTAATTAAGAAAAACCCTTTAATCAGTATAAATCTATAAGAAAGCAAATTAATTTTGTTTTTTTTTTTTTTCTGTAATAAACAATAATTCAATTAATAGGCTGACATGATATTCTGGTATTTCAGTTGACATTACTTAACTGATACCGAATGTACAGTTCAATACAACGTTTTGTTTTTATATAATTTGTTATATAGTAATATTAGACGGATAATTAAGGATAAAATCCTTTCCCAAAATATCTCTGAAAAGGGAGTAAGTAGGTAGTACATTGATGGCAAAATTTAAATAACTATCCACGTTTGTTTCATATTAATTTACAAAATGTGTGTTACAACATTCCTTAAATCTACGCCTCTATTAAGAACATAAATGTTTGGCGATTTCGTGTGTATTTTTGAAAAAACTAGCCATTTCAATTATTGATTGCAAACTTATAAAAACAAACGTCAAAATTGCTCACCTTCTGATAATTCCAAATCTAGCTCAGCCAATTTCTCTCTAACATCTTCTGGTAATTTTGATATATCAATATCTAAGTCTGCCATTGTAATAGTTTATAAAAATTAACTTGTAAACGGCACAAAACACCCGCATTACACTATTCAAGACAACATTTCTACTCCATGTTGCATGTTAACTGTCAGAAGGCTCTATGGTTTTTGATTGTCAATAATCTATGGTCATTTCAGTCAATTTAAGCTGTCTTCAAAACAACACCAACCAAAGTTCACTTAATAATAAAATATTATTAGCCTGTAATTAATTATTAATTGTTAAAACCTAAATAAGTAATTGATACAAGTGAACACAATCCTATTTATGTTCAAAGCAAAATTAGTTTTAGATAATGGAATACAAACACCTATTTGTTTGGATGAAAAAAGGATAGTTATAAAGTAATTTCAATAAAACTTATTATCTATTTTTTTATTTAAATGAGCCTTATTTTTGTCCGGTAATATTCATCTTTAGCATCCTAACATTTTCCCACGATATAAAAACTAGCATTAGCGTGCAAATCAAACTGAACCAATCAGCACACAAAAACATTTCAACGAAAATCAGCTGTTCTTACATGGAACTGTGAAAGTGGCTGTCTGTTTGGGAGCATCCTGCAAAAAGTGATTACATGCAATTTTCAACGGCGTAATAGTTATCTTACAACATAATTTAAAACTTGGTTGATTTGCGGTTGCTTCAAATAAGTGATTACCGAACTAATTGTAAAACAATGCGAATAAAATTTTCTTTCTAATCAGAAGATGGGAGTGACTGGTTGTGGGTGTTATTACGATTATTTACAAAGAACAGGAATATTATTTGTTTTTGAATTGAAAATGTCTTATTGCTAGTATGGATACAAATAAAATGAGTCCAATAAAAAATATGCCAGGTAAAGTGATAAACTTTTTATCAGAGAATTGATTATAAATTCCTTATCTACTTTTAAGATTGTGAGGAACCCTACCCCAGTTTATCAGATTATCATGACTACGAACCGAATTTGGAATTTGATGATACAGAGTTACACCAATCTCCTGATGCTCTTGCCAGTGCTGGTAAAATTTTAATTTATAAGATGTTTTGTTTAATTTTGTCCTAATATATAAAACATTTTAGTGGACCTAATTAATGAAATTGAAACTAATGGAGTAGGGTCTCCTGTGTCTGATTTTACTGATGAGAATTTTGAAGAAGAATTAGCAGAAGCATGTGAAGAATGCTTTGACAGTCTTCTTTATACGTCATATCCTGAAGTTGACTCCTCCGATAAATTTATGGACATTGCAAGGTACAATATCGTCGATGTAAAAGGCGATGATGCTTTAGGCAGAAAAGTAATAGTTGTATATGCCTGCAAATTACCACCTGTTAAAGAAATTGATCATGGAAGATTTTTAAGGTAAGCAAACAGTTGCAGAAACATTCTTGTAAATGGAGTATCAGTAATAAGTCATTAAAACATGATCCCTAGGTTTTTACAACCAGTTTGACTGAGTTCCATTGAAAAGGAGACTACCGAGGTTGACCTTCAAAGAAAAAGTTCACTAACTTTAAACCCTATTTGAACCATGTTTCCATCCTAAAGAGTTGGAATTAATTGCATAATAATCAGTTAAAGGTGTAGTTCAGTTGAACATAGGGTGGTACTCATGCATCTACAAGTCATTACATGTAGGGATTTCGGTAGTCTCCTTTATATTTTAACTAAATTTCATATGAAGCAACATTAAAAAAGAACATATTTATTTTTAGGTACTTAACAGACACTTTAGATAAGTATGTGGAGCAAGATTATAGTTTAGTGTACTTTCATTATGGCCTTTCAAGCAAAAATAAGCCTCCACTCAAGTGGCTTTGGCAAGCTTACAAGGCATTTGATAGGAAATACAAAAAGAACTTACAAGCCCTTTATTTAGTACATCCAACCAATTTTTTAAAGATAATTTTCCAACTTTTCAAACCAGTTATTAGTGTTAAGTTTGGAAGAAAAATTAATTACATTAACAACTTAAAAGAACTCAGCGAACATATTCGACTAGAACAGTTGTCCATACCAGACCAAGTTAAAGAGTAAGTATATATTTGTATTTTGATAAGTTAATATTTAAGTTATTAGAAAAATAGTAAAATAAATAGCTATTTTTCAGGCATGACAGAAAATTAGGAGGCACAAGTAATGCTGTGGCAGTGGAAGACTCAAAACCTGAATATCCAACACAGCAATTTGGTGTGACTTTAAACTTTATAAAAGATCATTATAAGGAAGTGATACCACCTGTTGTTCGACAATGTATACAACATTTGGATAAACCTGATGGTAATAATACTTAAAACAATTAATTATTCAGCACCTGAGTTTGTTATCTTCTAGCTTTGGAAACGGAAGGTCTTTTCAGAAGATCTGCCAACGTTTTAAAAGTGAAACAATTAAAAGAAAACGCAAACAGGGGCGAAATTTTAGTATTTGATGACCCACATGAAGCTGCAGTATTACTTAAAACATTTTTAAGGGAACTTAAAGAGCCCCTTTTAACACATGAACTGTATGATGAAGTGATGTTGTTTCAAAGTGAGATTGAAAAAAGCACATTTACCTTATGTAGATAATTTTATTAATGCAATACTTTATCTAGGTTGGAGTAGAGATGAACAGCTCAGGCAAGTTTCTATTTTGGTGATGGAAAAGTTACCCGAAGATAATTACAAGATCCTCAAATACATCATTAATTTTTTGTCCAAGGTGAGAACTTTTAAAAACATTATCTTAATAACTGCTAATACCAGTCCCAAGAACCGAATTTTTTATTATTCTGCTTAATTCCATTTTATAGGTAATGGAAAGAGCAGATCTTAATAAAATGACTGCACAAAATTTGGCAGTAGTTTTCGGACCGAATTTGGTCTGGTCTGAAAATATTACTATGTCTTTAACAGCTATAGGCCCTATAAACATGTTCACGCAGTTCCTTTTACAACACCATTCGGAAATATTTATCGTTTAGTAGTCGAGTAGTGTGAAAGAGCATACAAAATAATAAACATTGGAAACGATTAGCAGGTGAGAAGGAAACTCATTTCTTACATAAATAAATAATAATATTAAATGATAACGATGATTTGATTAAAAGGAAATTGTAGTCATTGCTTAGTCTGATATGCCAAAGAAATTATAAAGAAAACATGAAAATCACAGACTGTTTTTACACTTTGTACATAACATAAACTTTTGTAAGTAGACGCTGGGTGGGGTTACACAATNACGAGAAGGAAAAACATTCATTCCAATATACCGTCTGTCAGTCTTTTGAATTGAAAACAGAAACTCATGGTCTGTCAACTGTTTACTCAGTCGCAATTAATTTTATTTTTAACGGAACAGAATCAGGTACAAAACAGTAACCTTGCATACGTTGTATGTCAGAACTTCTTTTACGTAAATTACTGCAGTGAAATTGTACAGTTGTCGCAGGTATTAAAGAAATAAATTAAGTCGTTGTGTAACGGGAACTTTAATGGGCGAATGACATAAATGTATCCATCAGCATTATTGTACATTATACAAGATAAAGATTGAGTAATTGACATTTTCTCCGAAAGAATTCTTTACGTTTTATAACAAAACACAAAGCTAACCATCTCATCGTTGAGAAAATCCAACAATCTACAAAACTCCTACAGAAATATAATAATATAAAAATATAAAACATTTCTTTATTTTTTTTGTTTGTATCTTTTGTATAATAAACAAACCACGATTGATTATTATCGAAAAATTCGAATTATGTTATTATAGAATAAAAATTGTTTACTACAACACTTAAAGCAATATTTGTGAACTGTTTCTAGGGAGGATTATTTAAAGATCTGTTAGGTACCACATTAAAAAGCAGCATTAATAGTTTTCTACCAAAACACATTTCCGCTTCATGCTCTAATTTCAGAGTACTTAAAATAGAAATATGGAGACTAAAATGTATTAAATATAAAGGAAACTTGTTGCATTAACGCCTTCCTTCGTAGATACCTATAATATAAATGCCGTTTATATTCCTAGGTACTCGGCCTCCCAGAGTTAATTTTACAAAAAGTTACAGAACAATTTTGAAGTCTTCTTCAATCAACCGACTTCAAAAAAGTATCAATTCGACTGTATTTATTATGTACTTTTATTACTTCAATTTAAGAACGGTCCCATGATCCCATTTAGATTTTAGAACCCAAACAATCACTTAAAACCCAAAATTCCACAAAACAAAAACGCGTTTCGACACTCAAGGTGTCATCCTCAGTTAGAGATTTTCAACCCACCAAATGTTAATTAAAATACATCCTGTGTAATTTAATAACTGTACTTTATATTAAGTACCTAGGTACTTGTGGATAATATCCATTTGTACATCTATGTGCATATTATATAAATAATGTAAATGTAAACAAGACAACATAATAAATGGTCTTCGTGAACTTTATACATAATTATTCTTATCACATATAAAACTTTATTACGTCTGAAATAGACAATAGAAAAGATAATTGGACATTGCCATTGTATTGTTCCAAAACAAGAAGTTCCTATACAAGTAGGTGAATATTAAACGTATCGTATCGCGTCAATTCAAATATAAATATTAAAAAAAAAACCGTGAACTACATTTTTATAATCAATATTTGTATTAGGGATAACTAATTTGGGTTCAAATATATATACTGGATACCGTTCTCTACAAACATTCAGTCATGACTCATTAAATAATCTAACAGGTTGCATACCTGTAGCATTCGTAATAGGTGCAGTAATACTACAAAATTAAACCATTAAACCTTTAAGAAAACACTCATTTTATCTTTAACTAAACTAAAATAAATGGAAAATACACCATTTGAATACCTAAAAAAAGTATAAACAGTAGATAGGTATCTCTTGGCATAGGTACTTATATATATGTTAGCAATTGTACACATAAAAAGTTTAATTAAGAAAAACCCTTTAATCAGTATAAATCTATAAGAAAGCAAATTAATTTTGTTTTTTTTTTTTTTCTGTAATAAACAATAATTCAATTAATAGGCTGACATGATATTCTGGTATTTCAGTTGACATTACTTAACTGATACCGAATGTACAGTTCAATACAACGTTTCGTTTTTATATAATTTGTTATATAGTAATATTAGACGGATAATTAAGGATAAAATCCTTTCCCAAAATATCTCTGAAAAGGGAGTAAGTAGGTAGTACATTGATGGCAAAATTTAAATAACTATCCACGTTTGTTTCATATTAATTTACAAAATGTGTGTTACAACATTCCTTAAATCTACGCCTCTATTAAGAACATAAATGTTTGGCGATTTCGTGTGTATTTTTGAAAAAACTAGCCATTTCAATTATTGATTGCAAACTTATAAAAACAAACGTCAAAATTGCTCACCTTCTGATAATTCCAAATCTAGCTCAGCCAATTTCTCTCTAACATCTTCTGGTAATTTTGATATATCAATATCTAAGTCTGCCATTGTAATAGTTTATAAAAATTAACTTGTAAACGGCACAAAACACCCGCATTACACTATTCAAGACAACATTTCTACTCCATGTTGCATGTTAACTGTCAGAAGGCTCTATGGTTTTTGATTGTCAATAATCTATGGTCATTTCAGTCAATTTAAGCTGTCTTCAAAACAACACCAACCAAAGTTCACTTAATAATAAAATATTATTAGCCTGTAATTAATTATTAATTGTTAAAACCTAAATAAGTAATTGATACAAGTGAACACAATCCTATTTATGTTCAAAGCAAAATTAGTTTTAGATAATGGAATACAAACACCTATTTGTTTGGATGAAAAAAGGATAGTTATAAAGTAATTTCAATAAAACTTATTATCTATTTTTTTATTTAAATGAGCCTTATTTTTGTCCGGTAATATTCATCTTTAGCATCCTAACATTTTCCCACGATATAAAAACTAGCATTAGCGTGCAAATCAAACTGAACCAATCAGCACACAAAAACATTTCAACGAAAATCAGCTGTTCTTACATGGAACTGTGAAAGTGGCTGTCTGTTTGGGAGCATCCTGCAAAAAGTGATTACATGCAATTTTCAACGGCGTAATAGTTATCTTACAACATAATTTAAAACTTGGTTGATTTGCGGTTGCTTCAAATAAGTGATTACCGAACTAATTGTAAAACAATGCGAATAAAATTTTCTTTCTAATCAGAAGATGGGAGTGACTGGTTGTGGGTGTTATTACGATTATTTACAAAGAACAGGAATATTATTTGTTTTTGAATTGAAAATGTCTTATTGCTAGTATGGATACAAATAAAATGAGTCCAATAAAAAATATGCCAGGTAAAGTGATAAACTTTTTATCAGAGAATTGATTATAAATTCCTTATCTACTTTTAAGATTGTGAGGAACCCTACCCCAGTTTATCAGATTATCATGACTACGAACCGAATTTGGAATTTGATGATACAGAGTTACACCAATCTCCTGATGCTCTTGCCAGTGCTGGTAAAATTTTAATTTATAAGATGTTTTGTTTAATTTTGTCCTAATATATAAAACATTTTAGTGGACCTAATTAATGAAATTGAAACTAATGGAGTAGGGTCTCCTGTGTCTGATTTTACTGATGAGAATTTTGAAGAAGAATTAGCAGAAGCATGTGAAGAATGCTTTGACAGTCTTCTTTATACGTCATATCCTGAAGTTGACTCCTCCGATAAATTTATGGACATTGCAAGGTACAATATCGTCGATGTAAAAGGCGATGATGCTTTAGGCAGAAAAGTAATAGTTGTATATGCCTGCAAATTACCACCTGTTAAAGAAATTGATCATGGAAGATTTTTAAGGTAAGCAAACAGTTGCAGAAACATTCTTGTAAATGGAGTATCAGTAATAAGTCATTAAAACATGATCCCTAGGTTTTTACAACCAGTTTGACTGAGTTCCATTGAAAAGGAGACTACCGAGGTTGACCTTCAAAGAAAAAGTTCACTAACTTTAAACCCTATTTGAACCATGTTTCCATCCTAAAGAGTTGGAATTAATTGCATAATAATCAGTTAAAGGTGTAGTTCAGTTGAACATAGGGTGGTACTCATGCATCTACAAGTCATTACATGTAGGGATTTCGGTAGTCTCCTTTATATTTTAACTAAATTTCATATGAAGCAACATTAAAAAAGAACATATTTATTTTTAGGTACTTAACAGACACTTTAGATAAGTATGTGGAGCAAGATTATAGTTTAGTGTACTTTCATTATGGCCTTTCAAGCAAAAATAAGCCTCCACTCAAGTGGCTTTGGCAAGCTTANTCCCACGTATCCAAATAAATATTGAAATTGTAACTATCAAAAACATTTATTCTAATTGACCCCTTTCTAACAATTACATAGTTGTGTAAATATTTAACAACTTCACCTGGCAAAAACTAATTATTTGCTGAAGCAGATATACCTATCTCATTGTTGGGTTAATATCAATATAAATGAGCAGTTTTATCTTTTCAAGAAATGACATTAAGTATTTGAAAAATGCATCTAAAGCAGATATATCTATTTAATATTACTGCCATAACTTACCAGTTTACCTATACCATTTATTTAAAGTTTTGTTGGAAGTAAATCGTTTAAGACATAGTCTACCTAAAAAATGAAACAAACACTATAATCACAATCAACAGCCAATAGGCAAATAATTCTTACTGTTCCAAACCACCAAGTGTTAGGCCTGAAAACAATTCTACTCAGAAAACTCATTTCTGAAGCTGGGGATATTAAATGCAAATGCATGTGGGAGACTGAATTAAACGGTGGCCAATGAAATCCTGCCAATAAATCATTTACATTGGCCCCATTTTCTTGAAGGGCTCTTTTACCCTCACTTAACAACTTCTCAACAAGTAATTTATCATTTAAAGTTATTTTGTTAACATTTTCGATGTGCAACTTGGGGACGGCCAAGTAGTGAAATCTAGATGCTGGTTTTACATCTTTGAATACAATTATATCGTCATCTTCCAGTAATATTTCAGCAGGAGAGGTACGCGCAATAATTTTGCAAAATATGCAATTTGGATGAGGAGGTGAAGTCATTTTTAATCTCAATATATCACAAGATCGTCTTATAATATTTAAAATCAGTTTACCTTGTTAAATTTGCATATCATTCTCAAACACACTTTTAAAATGTAAAAAACTTGCACATAATTAAAAACAAAGTATTATCTAAAAATATAGGTTAGTGGTAATCAGCTGTCACCCACAGACACTACATTCAAAAATAAATATTTTGTTTCTATGTTTCTATTTGTCAAACATGATAGGTTATGTAAGGTTATATTTTGAAAAATGAGCAGTAATTTTATCGTTTTTTTTAATTTTATTAATGTACATGATTCTAGATTGTGATAGTAAAATTAGTGAATAGAGATAATATGCTTATTTATTCATAATTCTAATTATTGCCTCATTAAACAGTGAAAACCTGAACAAAAAGTACTTTGACTTCATATCAAAATGACTGAGAAATTTACTTATTACTTGGAATTATCCAAGAACCCTGTTCGATTTGAACCTGTTAACCAATTAACAAATGTCTTCTTTGACGACTCTAATAAACAAGTATGAATATTTTCGTATTAACATTTGTACTATTGCCTCTATAGCCCTGAACATAAATAAATTTAATTTGCAGGTTTTTGCTGTAAGATCTGGAGGTGTCATGGGAGTGGTGGTTAAAGGACCATCAGAAGAAAGTAAATCTTTGAATTTTAGAATGGATGATGGAGGTCCAGTAATATCAATTAAAATATCGCTAGATCAAAAAGTTCTTGCTGTTCAGAGATCAACAAATTCTGTAGAGTTTATGAATTTCAAAGGCTCTAATTTGGACAATAAATATTCACAAAGTTGCAAGAAAAACGCAACGCTATTAGGCTTTGTTTGGTCTTATATTAATGAAGTAGCTTTAGTAACAGACCATGGTGTTGAATTATATTCTGTTATACCTGAGAAAGGAACATTAAAACATTTGAAAAGTATATCTGTTACAGTACAATGGTTTGTGTGGTGTCCCACAAACAAAATTGCTCTGCTAGCTTCTAGTCATGGTTCCCAATTGCTACCTGTGATTTTTAAACCTGGTTCAGTTTCTAAAATGCCCAAAGTAGAAGGTATAATAATATTAGATATGATGTAATTGGTGAAAAGGGTAATCATGGATTTTGATTCAGATGAAAATATCTATAAGACAGCATGTTTAAAACTTGCATTAATTTCATTTTATTATTAAGAAATAAAAATTTAAATTCAAGCTCTTTAAACTTCGTTTTATTCAAAGCAATTGAAATTAGATTGAAATCTTTGAATGCCCATCTTCACCATCATTACAAAGTTATCAGTCAGTCCCCATCCTATATCTACTTTTCTTTGTTGTCTTTTATAACTTGTTTTTTGCCTAATAAAGGCTTGTTTCGTATATATAATAATCCCACGATGAAATCGCAAATTTTGGCATCTGACAAGATAACATCAATTACCATGTATTACATCACAAAAAGTTAAAATCTAAAAGTTATGCCTATTAATACAACTTTTTGTAGGTGATCCAGGTCGTATGATTTTAGAAAGAGATATAACTTTGGGTACATTATATGGAACTGCTGCAGTACTTATATTAAGACATCAAAATGCACCTCAGGCTTCTGAGGTCCATATTCATTTACTTAACGGTTCGAGTTCGGCACCTATTAAGAGGCATGTACTTCGTTTAGGACTTTCTGGCAGATTCGCAATTAATATTGTAGATGATTTAATTCTTGTTCACCATCAGGTGTTATTTTTAAAATAAACATGATTACATTATAAATAAAATTTACTTTACAGGCTTCAAGGAGCTCACAAGTGTTTGATATTAATTTGCAAGGGGAAAATGATGGTACAGTAACTTACCATAAAGCTGTAGCCCCAGCGAAGTCTATTCAACCCACCTGTTTGGAAATACCGGGTCTTTTGGAGCCTCAAAAGCACGCCTGCGAGCTATGTATCCTTTTCATAATCTGAAAACAATATTAAGAAAATATTTGCCTATTTTAGTACTTAACTTTGCGTAGATTCGGCTGATTGGGTTGTTTTTCAACCAAATATAGTAATTGATGCCAAATTGGGATGCTTATGGTGTATACACTTAATTCTACCTGAATTATGTAGGCAAATACCGGACTTATCCGTTTGCACGCAATTAGTATTGAACAGAATGAACGGGAAAGAAGTTTTATTAAAGGCAAGATTTATATTTTCACTTGCAGTTTCAGCAGCAGATTTGATGAAATTGCTGTTACCACTGTTGCATTTATGACGTTAACTCATTCAGATTGACTTTAACTATATTAAAAAAATACATACATAAAATCAAATGATTGCATACACTTAGTAAACACTTCTCCAATTACAAATTACAGTTGCTCCTAGACAGGATAGAACTTCCAGAGCCTCCCCTTCAACAGCTTCAAAGCTCCTTCGACTGTATAAATATACTGTACAGAAAATGGATAGAAAGTGAACTGCAGATTCAGACCGCGTCTCCAGCTGGTGCTCAACTTCCTAGTAAAATTGTTTTTCAACCGAGAGTCCTCATAACCCAAGCAGACATGTACAGTCGTGTTTTCCAAAAATTGGATTTGGCTAATAAATTACAAAAATTGGAATGGGTTCTAATAAGTTATATCACATCTCTGACTCAAAACGATATTCCTACAGAACTTAGTCTTAACGAAATGCTCGTAAACACGCTGGTATTTATCTAGTCAATTTGTTGAGTACTTAATACCCCTAATTTTGTTATATATTTTAAGGTGAAACAAGAAAAAAATTCAGCATTGGTCCAGTTCCTCCAGTACGGGGTTGTTTCTGATTCAAAGCCACTTGCGTGCCGTTTATTGTCCTTGGGTTTTATTGAGCTTGCCCTAGACATGTTTGCACGATTAGGTGCTTATTTTATTACTTTTATGTGAAACTTTTCTAATTTTAATATTAATTCAGGAGCAACTGAAGAAATAATAGAAATTCTCTTGGACCAAGAACAAGTTCTTCCGGCTTTACAATTAGCAGGGGATAAAGAGACTCCGCGGAAATTTTTACAGGTGGCACAAAATACCGGAAATGCAACTTTATTTCATAGCACTGTATTAGCCCTCAGGTCCAATCCACATTTTAAAGAAAGTTTTCTTAAAGGTATCTAAACTATATGTACCTAAAATTAAAAACTAATGAAATATGGAAAAATTGCATGATTTGTAGTATACTAAAGTAAAAAGTAGTAAACTAAAGTAAATGAAATTTAACTTTTTTATAAGCAATTACCTCAGAACTCCTAAACGTTCAGAGTTTAGGACATTAACAATACTTGTTTATAAAAAACAACTATCCAATAATACTGATAGACTGACAGTCCTTCAGACTTACACTGTAGTGCAAAGCCGAATGGTAGGGCGGAAAACTCTCAGCCAGTTTTTACGAATCGTGCGAATGGGTAGGCGGTGATAGTGGAGAAATATAAGACGATTGAAATGAAGACAGAAGAGAAGTGAAAGAAGAAAACTACAGAATAAACAGGGCCATTCTTTCGAAGGCTAAACTATGATCTAGATGAATTTACTATTATCCTTTAGTGATAGTTAGTGATATCTAAGTATTGCTTATTCTCGATCAATGTTAATGCCACCCTTTTTAATTTCAGATGAGCGCCTTCGGGTATATTTAAACCATTATGCGTCTCTCTTTCCAAACAGCGTTAATACGAGCAAGTGAAATTACTGTTTCTACTGTACATAATTTATTGTAATATCACAATCAATTGAATAAGTTACACATTTATACATATATGTATATATTGCGTAATAATAATTACTTTTATTTACAATATAAATGGTTTTATTTACTTATTTATTAATAATTATTATTTATAATCAGTGCTGTATGATCAAAAATATCTATCGTGAAACGTATCAGCTATGTATATAACTAAAATCGGCCTTCTAAATCAGGTCTTACTTGAATGCATTCGTAAGCAATGTTTAAATTGTTCGATGACGATTTTTTTTTATCGTCTTTCAATAATTTACCTACCAATCTACAATTGGGACAAGGAAACGTTTCCTCTAACGTTGGCACACAACTGGAATGAAAACAATGCCCGCATTGCCACACTATACAGTCCGTATCTTTCTGCGAATATAACGATTTTCGACATAATGTACACAAATCCGAACTTACTGCTATAGGTTTTCGACTAATTGACAGCGACTTTGCCAATCCTGAAAGAAAAAGATATTAATTCAAACTATTTAAACAGTAGGTAATCGCAAATGATGTCTAACATCTAACATCGGTAACGAGAAAAAAAGATCCCAATGTAAACTGGATGATAATACGTCGAGCTGCTCAACACCAAAGTTAGCAGATCGAACGGTTGACAGCTGTACCAACTATAGGTAGCATATATTGAATAGTACGCGCTTCCCCCTCCCTACATTCAAGAATTACTCCCATAGTATATACATACAAACAGAGCAGGAAGATGTTACACATCAAAAAGATAGTGCCACTCTTACCATGATGAATATCCTTACTCAAGAGTTTAAAAGTGGTCTGCAACATCTGCAAATCATGTCGACAATCAGCTAGCATTTCTCCCAAAATTCCCCGAACATCCCCGAAGCATACGTCTCGCACTAATTCCAAAAGTTGTGTCGGGGGAACATGGGGGGCGGCAAAGTGTAATAGTTGTCGTACGCTCATGCACTTCAAGCTGGTGGGATGTTTGAGTAGAGCCAACCAAAGTTCTTGGGCTTCGTTCAGGCTTAAATGTTCCGCTCCATGGACACAAAGCTGCACAGCAGCATTAGCCATTCCTTGTTGTAACATAAGGTCTAAAGCTTCCCTATAATTGCCACACTGCTCTAGCAAAAGAGCTGTCGCAGAATGTTTTTCGTACTTTTTTGTGATTTCAAGGGCAACTTCTGTAGGACACAATTTCAACTTGACAAAGTCGTCAACAAAATCGCTGTCCCTTTGACAGAGCACTTCTAAAAAATTTTTTGCTACTTCCGGTGGAAGCTTCACGTCTAAAAGAACCAATTCGTTTACGAATACATAGAATAAGTCAGTGTCACGCGATTCCAAAAACTGACATAAATATTCTACAATGTCTGTAAAATGTTCGACAACTATTTCTGCCGATTTCTTTGCATCAATCTTCACCAGGTCTGCGAAATTATCTATGAACTGTTTACGTATACACCTTTCGCTGTCTTCGTGATATTTTAATATGTAATTAAAAGCGTCGTCGTTTCGGTAACTATCTCTTAAATAACATTCTAAAATTTTTTCGTACTTTTTCTGTCTCTCATATAGAATTTCGGCAACTCTGAGACAATTACAGTTCAATGCTTTTTCCAGTTGTCCCTTGAAATCATCGGGAATTTTATTACTTTCTAAAAGATCGATCCACGCCTGCTGCCTATCGTAATGATCACGGACGCTTAAATCTTTCTCTAAAGTATTCATTAACGAATTTAAAACTTCGTTTAAAATTTCTCTGTCTAGTTTCAAATTATCTGATGCAATTAATCTTGAAACAAAACAAGCTAATTGTACTTTCTGACTTTTCTGAAATTAAAGATTAATTATTAAATTTTTTTTTGGTAGGTTTGCAGATAAAATTCACTCCAAAAAATTTTTTTACAACGTTACAGTAGGTTAGGCTAAGATTGAGTTAGTTACGTTAGTTTTTCCTCAAATTTTCTATCTTTCACCTGCACCTTGTGCGACCACACCCGTGCGCCCCCCCCCCCGTCAATCAGTTGTTTAATATTTTACAAAGTTATCATCACCCAACCCTCCGCTTTTCCGCCCCACCCCACGAACTTGTGTACCTTAAATTAAACTATTACCATCCTTTGAATTATTATATCAGTTGTGTTCTTTTTATGGGAATAATTCTAAAATAAATACTTTTATAACTTACATTAAACTCAGGCGGTGAAACTATTTCAATCATGATCTTTATCAGTCTTTGTCTCTGCAGCAGCCCCATTTCTCCCAAAAATTCCGGTTCTCTAAACGCTAATTCAACAACATTTAACCACTCTCTCGTATTGTATTTTAAAAGAACTCGTAAGTAAGGGTACGACTTTTCTCCTTCAGTTGGTGTTATAGAATGTACTGTTTCCAAACATCTTACTATGTCGTACTTAACTTTCGAAACGTTGTTTTCGGGAATTTTTCCATGAGGATATCCTAGTCCGGTCAGACACGATGAAACATAGACAAGCATTACGTTACCTAACTTATGATTATCAGGTGTCAAATCTTGGAGGAATTCGGTCAACGGACTTACGTAGTCCTCCAAAACTTTCGTATTGATGTGTATCCACGCTTTGTACAGCTTTTTAGTACGACATATCTTTAATACCTGATGCAAGTCCAAGCAACTCAAATCTACGGCCAATAAAATATTTTCGAGAGTTTCGGTGTTATTTTTTTCTTCGTGATAGTTGACCAAAGCTTGTGCCACGGTGGGATTAAGAAAATACAGGGTACCATTTACTATATGGTCAGTTATTAATATATAGAACCAATCCAAAATGAAAGGCTCTTTAGCTACTGCTTCCCATAAATCATTACAAAGAAGATCACTATAATTTAAAACAATAATGTACGTTTTGTTACTTTTAGATTAATTTAGAAAATAACTTACATTTTGTTCAATTTCACGCAGCAATTGACAGCAGCAGTTAAATTATCCCTTTCGATCCCATAACAGCTAAGACTTACTAAATATTTTTCTAGTAATTTACCGATGTTATTATTCTTATTATATTTGCCTTCTTCAGCGGCTAAATTAAGCGCTTCCGTCCATCTGCCCTGTTCGCTGAGAAAAGCCAATCTTTCAGGCCAAGATCGTAATTTTACAAGGTGGACTTCTTTGGTTCCTAGTATTAAAAGCTGATCACCACGACTAGAAAAGCTATTATAGCACGCTCTCTCGCCAGCTAACGCAAATGCTTCGCTAACACCACCCCCAAGGGCCAACGCTTTAAAATGCGCCGAACCATAAACTAGTCCTACAATAATCACGACTACATAAGGGCCAGTATAATTTACCTAGTGTAATCTAAAATCTGTGTCTAAAAGATATAGCGCGCGGAAAAACGTTATAAAAGTAACTTTAACTATTAAATATTGTATTACCTGCGTTGTCCAATTCCAAAATTTCAATTTCCCGTTGGGTCCGAACTTCCGTAAGATGAAGATTTTCGGTTGTATCTAACATCGCCAGATGTCTTGTACCAAACCAGTGTAAGGCGCAAAGTGTATAAGGCACTTGAACACTGCGTAAAGGGAATAAATTGATCTTACTCGAATCTACAGGCGACATTACTACACGAGTATAATTTAATTCGGTACCACGTCCCCACGCTAAAACAGGTTGCATGGTACGACCGACTGGTACCATACGCCACGCTAAAAGTGGGAGATACGTTGGGCTTCTGGGTAACATTTGAGTAAATAGCACTCTCAGACGAGGCTTTATTGTTATAACTATCACCTAAAAACATCACCTTTCAAATCTTTGAATAAGAGTTGTGACGTCCAAAGGACATATATAAAAAGAAAAGAATTATTGAATTGAAATTCCTCAAACAAAGCATCTTGCTTTAATAATTTACCTTAGAAAGGGTGGCAATTGCAACAATGACAAACTGTCCCAGTGGATGGAAATCAAGTGGTTCCACAAAAGGCTCAAAAACACAGACTTCCCCTCGTGCACCAGAAAATAAACATTTTGAATTCCACGTTCGTTTTCCAAGGCGCCTACTGAATGATAAGGAAAATATACAACCAGCTGAATCACCACATAAGGCCAAATTATTGCTGACTGTAAAGCGCAAATGCAATACTGCTGATTGTGGGGCATGGGCATCTGGTAAACGCCGAATAACGTCTCCAGTGCCACAATCTACCATAAAAACATATCCTCTCTCAAAACTAAATCAATAATTTTATCAATTAGAAAATTTAGTATACAGTTCAAATGTTTCAGTTTCAAATAAAGGATGTTAAAATAGTCCCACATACCCGACTAATATTCTTGTTGAATCTACATTAAATGCTAAGGATGATATTGCCCCTTGGTCGACTGTTTGAGAATCATGGCAACACCAACATAATTTCTGATCTGAATCAAAAGCTAGAAGATATCCATGTGATGTGCCTACTGCAACTGTTTTACTGCTATTGCTTATTACTGTCGGTGATCCAGCACCAACCTTTTCCTACAATATATGTCTTCTAATGATGAAATTTACAAAGAACTAGACAGAAGGGTTTGTAACCTTAGCTGACACAAGCTGAGCAGATATCCCTTGTAAAATTCCATGATACAGTAAAGACTTAAACTTTTGGAAATGTGAGGAACTTTGAACTGAATGTAAAGAAGTTGTATCACTGCCTTCTTCAGATTCTAATTCCCATAAAATGCTCTCTAAGGAAAGGGGTGCAGAAGGAGGTATATCATATTCGATATCATTTAGCTAAAAATTAACAAATCAGGGAATGTTGTACCTAATATCTATAACTAACCTCGTGAATATCTAATGAAGATTCATCAGAATCTTCCACAATAAGAGAATCCATAATATAATTAGTTCTTATTTTTAATTATAACAAAACATAATTTTGAGGTTAAGAATAGAAACTTGACCCGCAACACATTAAACAATTACCGGATCATACTTAAACTGCAGCATCACAAGTACATTATTCCTTTTCGCCTACATCACTGAAAAACTCTAACTTTATTTTCAGTACTCATCGTTGCGAATAAAAAGAAACTTAGGTTTGACGTTTTCCATTATCAAAAATATAACCCCTAATAAAACCACAGAATAAAACTAAACTTCAAATGGTCCAGTGTGCAACTGGTTAAAGACATTCAAAACTAAAATCCCTGTAGCAATTTCAAAACGAATTAATTAAAATTATATTAGATTAGTTATCATTCTATTTGAATTAATTTAATAATTAACCAAACTTTAAATAGAAAAAACTTTTATGGCGATACTTGTTCAAATTTAAGAATGATATAAATATTTTTAAATTCTATTTCAATTTTACATACTGGCAATATTACTCTCGAAATTCACTTCCTTGACATTTGGCAATAAGTTTCTATGATAAGTTTGACGTTTCATGTTTATCATGTCGAATTGATAAGAAACATTGTTGTGTTGTAAATTAAATTTTGTGTTTTTTTGTTTGTAATATAAATATAAAACATGATGCAGCATCAATATTGGGTTACAAAAAAGACTGTTCAAAGGAAATTAGGAAGCAAAGAGGATGACTGCATAATTTCTTCTGATGCTGAGTTGGACGCAAAATTAGAACTGTTCAGATCTATTTCTGATACTTGCATTCAGTTACAGCGAATTATAGATTCATACCAAGAAAGGTTATGCTATTTAGCTCAAGAAGAGAATGCTTTGGGCAGATATTTAAAAGAATGTGGTAAAAATGAAAAAAATTCAAGTGCTGCTCAACTTTTGTCAGTGGCTGGTAAAGCTTTGGCATATACTGGCCATCAATTGTTAACCGTTAGACCTCCCCTAGTACGACTACATCATGATGTAGAGACATTTAGAGCAAGGGCTATATTAGACACAAGAGCAACTGTAACAGAAATGGAGAAAGTTCGCACTGAATACAGGGGTGCATTAAGTTGGATGAAGTCTGTCTCTAATGAGTTAGATCCGGACACAGGTCGCGGATTAGAACGTTTCAGAAAAGCCCAGTCTTATGTTAAAATGTCTAAAACAAAATTTGACCGTTACATGCTGGCATGCTTACAAAAAGTTGATTTATTAGCAGCTGCTAGGTGCAATATGTTTTCTCATGCGTTGGTATCCTATCAGAATGCAATTTCGATATTTTCAGCTAAATCATCAGAAACTTTGATGCATGCAGTTAAAAAATTAAATGATGTAGAGCCCTTTGAATTTTGTGCTGTGTCAGAATTAGCAGGAAGTGTAGAAGACGAAAAAGAGAATAAGGATAAAAACTCATTTTTCAACTCAGAATACAAAGATGCTGTTCCAAACAATAAGGATCAAGAAAACAAAACGAAAGATTCTAAGTGAGTGTTCCTCATTAGAATATATAGTATAACTATAAAATTTATTTAATTTCAGAAAAGAACTACCAACCACAGATTTACTTGGTGAAAACTTCTCCATCCCTCCAGTAATCCCTGACACAAATGCTATTGAAGGTAGCAAACAGTCTGATTCAACACTCAGTTCTGAACTTTTGAGTTTAAACTGGCCATCTGAAAATGACCTTCTAGGAGACTTTATGCCTTCTAAATTTCTCCAAGAGGGAACATTTAACTTTGATACTCTTAGCCAAAAAAGTGAAGAACCAACACCCAGTGCAATCAAGGATGATACAAAAAAATCCAACGATTTAAAGTCTCAAATGTCCTGGCTCAGTTTATTCAAAGAACTGGACCCTCTTGCAAATCAGGACATTGAATCAGGAGATAGAGCTTGAATAAGTTCTTTATTTATTTATTTATTTCGAGGAAAAGTGCTTTTTGTTACCAAAGAACATTATCAGTATTTATAATCCAAAGCTTTTGGTGTATTTTATGTTGGAAATACAATAACTATTCTACATTCCAATTATTGCCAAAGATTTATAAAGACATGTTTTTTTTTGTGTGTTATGTTCCTGTCTATTATTTATATACTTACACAAACTATAAATAAGTATTTATCTAAGATCTGTTAATTTGTAAGAAATTTTATGAATAAAACTTATTAGCCTCAAGTAATAATATTTGGTCTTTTATTTTTCGCAAACAAACCAATAATCAAGCTTTGAAAAATGCTTTATATGTGAAAAAGTGTTAAATGAGTACTTTCAGGCGTTATTTTACTAAAATTAAGATAGTTTAAAAATACAAAAGCGCTCGTAAATTTACTGGGATATTAAAAGTGATTATTAAAATTTGAGAAATGATATTTACGTAAAAATGTACGTAAACTCATGGTACCAACGGTTTTCGAGTGTGGTGCCAAATTGATACTTTTCGGCATTCTTTTGTTAAAATATAAGATAGTTTGAAAATACAAAAGCGCTCTTAAGATTTGAGAAGTGAAACTTATGTAAAAAAGTATGTACAATCTCATGGTACCAACGGTTTTCGAGTGCGGTACCAAATTGGTACTTTTGGGCATTATTTTACTAAAATATATAAGAAATACAGTTTTATCATACAAAAGCGCTCGTCAGATAATTGTGACATTGAAGGTATTTTTTAAGATTTAAGAAGTATACTTATGTAAAAAAGTATGTACAATCTCATAGTATTAACGGTTTTCGAGTGCGTCGCCAAATTGGTACTTCCCAGCATTATTTTGCTAAAATATGTAAGATAGTTTAAAAATACAAAAGCTGGACGACAGAAGGTGTTTATTAAGATTTGAGGATTGACACCTTTGTAAAAAAGTACTTAAAATCTCACGGTACTAACGGTTTTCGAGAACGGTGCTAAATTAGTACTTTCCGGCATTATTTTGCTAATATATATGTGATAGTTTAGAAATACAAAAGCGCTCGTGGAATTATTAAATGATTGAAGGTGTTTATTAGGATTTGAGAAATTATGTTCATGTTTACCAACGGTTTTCGGGTGCGGTGCCAAATTGATACTTTCCAGCATTATTTTGCTAAAATATATGAGATAGCTTAAAAGTTCAAAAGCGCTCGTGGAATTATTAAATGATTGAAGGTGTTTATTAGGATTTGAGAAATGATATTTATGTAAAAAAGTATGTACAATCTCATGGTACCAACGGTTTTCAGGTGCGGAGCCAAATTGGTACATATAAAAGCGCTCGTAAGATTATTGGGTGGTTGAAGGCATTTATTAAGATTTGAGAAGTGATACTAATGTAAATAAGCACATGCAATCTCATGGTACCAACGGTTTTCGAGTGCGGTGTCAAATTGGTACTTTCCGGTATTATTTTACTAAGATGAAGATAGTTTAAACATAAAAAAGCTCGTCGTAAGATTATTGGGATATTGAAGATGATTATTAAGATATGAGAAGTGATACTTATGTAAAAAAGTACGTAGAATCTCATGGTATTAACGGTTTTCAAGTGTAGTATCAAATTAGATACTTTTATATTTTCCTTAAAATATGGTATATTAAATAGTACAAACATACAAAAAAAAGGTATTTACTAACCCTCAGATGAATTCACATATTTACGCTATCTCTTTCACTCCACGCACGGTTTCAACCCTTTCGTTTATTGACTTTATTTTTAAAATTATATAAACTAAGATGAAACGTATTGACTAATTTCTCTGTTTAGATTTCCCGCGTCGCATTCATACGTTTCTTACGTTTTTAATTTCTGAAAGTTACAAATATTTAAATTATGGCACAACTTTAATCATGGATTGCTTGTATTAAAAAAAGAAGAAATATTAGTAAGAATTCTACCGAAGTTCATTTGTACATCGATTATGTAGTCAACAAAAGGTAAATTTCAGAACAATAGTTTAGGAATAAGAAATAATAGAAGAAGGATGTAACCAAGGTTACAATAATTTCGATTTCGCTTTTTATAATTACAAAGTTTTAATGTTGACAGTTTCACATTTGATACATCTGAGGAAAATTAAATAAAATCGAAAAAACTTTTCTAAGCTATGGCAGAAGAAGATAAACATCTAGATCCACCTGAAATGTCAGTATTATCGACTATAGGAGGTAAGAAATAACCTAATACCTATATTGGCTAATTTTACAAAATATACACTACTACTAAAAATGACAATTTGTTTATACTTCGTAAACTTTTTACTGTCTGCCATTTTCACATATCGAAAAAAAAATTACAAGTTCGACGTTCAGCTATCTGCAGACGGTTTCCGGTGATACCAAAAATCTGTCCTGCTTGAATCAAATTGATCGAAAATTTTTTCCTTATTAAGTTTAAACGAGTTGTAAGCGATAGGGAGCTACGTTTTACCTAAATCCGTACCGTAGAGGTTTAGGCCATTGCTTGGCATTCGAGAGGACGTCGGTTCAAGTCCGGGTCCGTCTGCCTTGGTCCAAATTTTTCTGTGGTTTCCTTGGATCACTTAGGTAAAATCTAGGGCAGTAATTTTCCACAGATAATATTTCATTATCTTCTGTCTTCATTTCGTCCTCCTCTCTTTCTTACCCGAACCACCACCCACCCATTCCTACGATTCCTGAAATGATGCTGAAGAGGGCCTTCTGCCCTACTTTCCGGCGTAGTCCGAAGGGACTGCCCGCCCACTAGGATTAGTGGCTGGTGGGAATGAAACACCCAAAAGTTTTTTTTTTTTTAAACCTAAACTTCTGACGCCCAAGAAGGTTGACGACGCAATGTCATGCTTTAAATTGTGTCATTTTCACCCAGTTTATAATGTATCTTCAATACACCGCCCTCGGAGAAAATTGTATACATTTTTAATTGGCTTTTTTGTATTATCTTATTTTTTTAGCTACAGTTGGTTTAACCTTAGTTATCGTTTGTCTCTGTTGTGGTCCATCACGAAGATGAAATGGAAGCAAACGACATAGGAAACTTTGTTATTTTTTTGAAATGGAATAGCCGAATTATACGAATTTGTAAGGTCTACTTTCCTGCAGTCAATAAAAATAAATTATCACGAATTGTTACTGGTTAATGGTCGAAGAAGTAAAATGTTTGTCAGCTTAAGTGCTTCTGTAAGATAAAAGTGTATATTCAAGTCCTTCATATGTTCACTAAAAATATGTTGTGTGTCCCAGTTAGTCCGACAATAAAAATAGACCTTATTTTAAAAATCGTTGACTACATATCATTACAATCCGCAATCTTGTTACGTAGAACTAGTCCAAATTGAAAAATGAAGGAATTTTGTATATTTTTAGAAGCAACTCGAAAGATATAAACATCTTAAATAAATGGATTGTTTGATGGGAAGAGTTAATAAATTAAAACTTCACAACGGGCTATCTTAAGACATACTTGTTACAGTTATAAACTGACATTTAGATACCTGTATCTACATATTCACAGTGTTAACGATTTCTAATTGCATTAATTGTACCGATTTTTATTGAATACGGATCCAATAAAGTATTGATGTAGGTAATAAAAAAAATCGACTGAAAAATACATTAATTTTTTTGAAATAATTCGAAAATTATTAACTATGCATTTTAAATTCCATACGTAATAGAAACATTTACTCTAAACAAATACAAGAACTAAGGAGTTAGCCATAAATAACGTGAAGCGACGTACATTGGGCAAACAGATAGATGATTAAACAAGAAATCTGATGAACATAAAATCATCATCATCATAAGGTCGTCAGTCCTAAGACTGGTTGGACACGTACCTCCACTCTTTCCTATCCTGAGCTAAACTTCGCATTTCCCTAAAACTAGAACAGCCCACATGCTTTGCGAACAGTAATCTAATCTAGGTCTACCTCTACCCCTCCTAACTCCTGTTTCTGCCTCTAATATGTCTCTGACTAGACCTTCATGCCTGAGAAGGTGTCCTACCAACCTATCTCGCCTATTTTTTATTGACATCCATAGAGTCCTCTGTTCTCCTATTCTTTTCAATACCTCTTCATTTCTAACCTTTTCTACCCACGATATCCTCATCATCCGCCTATAACACCACATTTCGAACGCTTCTAACTTTTTCTTTTCCGCCGCGCCCACTGTCTATGTTTCGCACCCGTACAACGCCGTGCTCCAAACATACACCTTTAACAACCTTTTTCGAATTTCTAAATTAACCGTTCGCGAGCATAGAAGTGACTTCTTTTTATTAAAGGCGACACGACCCTGCGCTATCCTCTGCTTTATATCCCTACTTCTCCTTCCATCCTGACTTATCTGACTTCCTAGGTATCTAAAATCAGCCACTTCTTCTAATTCTTCGTCTCCTATCTTTATATTCGCTCTTTCCCTACTTTTTCTTCCCTTGCATACCAGTATTTTAGTTTTACTTTTATTTATTTTCATACAGTACTGATCTGTTAGTACCGCTTCCATTTTATTTAAAGCTATCTCTAGGTCCTTCTTGCTAGATGCTAATACTGCTATATAAAATATCCACAAAATTTCCCATACAAAAGAAAATGCACTGACATCTCTGTACACCGTACAACTCCATATTAAACCGAAAGGGAAAAACGTTTGGACATATTAGATCAACATTAAACCAAAAAAAAAATTACCCTAAATCTGTTTTTTCACGTTTCCCAATAGTTTTTTTACTGCAAAATACTAACAATTGGCTATTTCGAAAACATCTGAATTTTAGTTGGATTCAGCTATAGTTTACGAAGTGAGGGTAGGTTTTTCGCGAAATTCAATTGCTAGCAGTCTTCTCTATGTTGGTATAAAATTCAATCACGGCAACAAAACAAGGCGCATACGTATATTAACAGCGCAAACTTTGACGCTATTTAGCACACTAACGTACGTTAGGAAGTATTTGTGTAGATTGTTTCGAAAAGTTCTATTTTGCATGAAATTACCTTGCTACACCGCCGCGTTTCACCACTGCAGCGGTAGTTCTGTTCTAATGACGCGCGTTCAAAACAAAACTGTACCTACCTACCTAAAAAATAAATAAACGAGAAACAATCAAATGTTACGTATGTGTATAATTTGTAAATGTTCTGGTGTGTCAGTGGGTGAATTTTTTCAAAATGGTTGTTACTAAATTGGGAACAATAAATCGACCGACAGTCAGAAAGGTAGGCACATACTTATCAAGTCTATTGTAGGTATTTAATTATCATGGTATAATGATATAAACATTAAAAACTTTAAGTTGGTAATTCGCTAATGTTTTTTTTTTACGATAATTACAGATGGGATGTTTGCAATTAAATACTTTTTCTACTGTTTTCCGAATTTACTAATTAAATATTTAAATGTTTGGTGTGTATTTTTATAGCATGTGAAATGACTCAACTAGCTAACTAACAGCTGCTCCAACAATGCAGGGATTATTATGCGTTAGAGCTAATAATAAAGAAAGGATGAATGAAGAAAGCCAAAAATTATTTTAAAGTTTTCTCGAAATAGTTCTAAAAATATATGTGGTGCAATAAAAATTCTGAAAAAGTATTTGTAATGCACTTAATCATATTTTTGTAATATTTTAACGTAAAATTGTAGGTAGTTAGTCTTACGATAAGTCACAACTCTGTGATACGTTTTCAGTCTTTATTATAACTCATTTATTGGGATTTTCTTAATTTTTAGAAAATTTTCAGCATTATTTTTTGCAAAGTTGACCCGTCCCCCCTTCGTCACCCTAAGTCACACTTTCAGCGAGCCCCTAACAAATATTACGCCACAATAGCTAGCCCCTCCCGTGAAAGATTCCTTAGCTACCCTCCCTTTTGTCATATCTCGTCATGCTAAGCAATACTCCTCCCATCTCCCTTATTTACGAACGTATTTTATTAACGACCCCTTACAATTTTGCGATCCATTTACAAAATAAAACCCAATTTTTGTAATATACGTTTGCCGCTTCACATTATTTTTTGCCTACTCCAAAACTGAAAACAGGATCTTTTGATGGAAATGAGGGTTGATTTACGAGGGTAATTATTCGTTATAAAAAGCTCTTCTGCGACCTATTAAGCTCGATTCCCTTTTAAAAAGCGAAGCAGCCAAATAACGTGAAAATGTTCTTTCGCAACAAATGTGTGAAAATCGAAAGCTAATGAGCTTTTCAAGTTAAATTAACCGTTCTCGAAAATGCACGCTTATAACGGTTAGTACCAGGCGCCAAAAGATAGAAACTTGGTAGGTTCTCACAAAACGTTTTGCCACAATAACTGCTATAATCTGAGTTTATAACGTAGTTCTCACAATATCTGTAAATTATTAAACGGTATTATAAAAACTGAATAAAAAAGAGCAATAATTTTGTATAATGACTGCACGAACCGCTAAACTTGTAAGTGTAGATCGACCTGTATGTAATCTGTTTATTTTTAAATAACCTTAGCATGTACCAATTTTATATATACTGGTGATTCACTAGCGAGTCACTGTGCTCTGTTTTTGCTACATTTGAACAAATGATGAAAAATGATATATCAAATATATCAATAATTTGGGGTAAATATCATGATCATAGGGTTATAAGTCCAGTTGGACACGCACTACCACTATTTCTTATCCTGGCTAATCTTTGCATTTCCTTAAAACGAGAACATCCAACATCCTTAACTATTTCTGAACTACTCCTCTTAACTCCTGCTTCTGCTTCTAATATGTCTTTAACTAGCCCCTTCTTCTATTCTTTCTAATTCTTCTTCATTTCTAACCTTCTCTACCCACGGTATCCTCATCATTCGCCTGTAACACCACATTTCGAACGCTTCTAGCCTTTTCTTTTCCGCCGCGCCCACGGTCCATGTAGAATAAAAATAGAAAATGGAAACAGTATTGAAAGAAAAGCATAGATTGAAAATATAGGGTTGTCCGGAAAGTCATTTCGTTTTTTCCCGACAGAGAATTTAATTGTATTCTTTTGCACCCAACTTCACATTTAAGCCGTATAATTTTTAAATTGCTTTGAGAGCTCATATAGCAAGGCTTGCGTGTGAAAAATTCCAATTAATTCTACGCAGTAGTTTTTGGTTGGTGCCCTTTTTAATATGGAGAGCGATAAGCAGCATTTTCGACATATCTTACTGTTTTACTACAGAAAGGGTAAAAATGCTGTTCAAGCCAGAAAGAAATTGACTGATGTGTATGGAGAAGGTNCCATTTGAAAACTCAAAATACGTTATTTTGTAGTCTTAACATCATAATATCCTATAAACAGAAGGTGGTATAATAAGTAATATTAAAAAATATCCATGGTACACAACGTTGAATGTACTCAATAAATATTTATGCGTAATAAACATTTATTTGTATTTATATTTATATCAGGACCTTATGGTAACCACAAAATTTAGACACATTGTTTATCAATATTTCACGGGTAGATCCGATAATAATAATCGGCTACAGTTGGTTGATAACCGACAGACAGTGCTTATGTCATAAACGTTTATCCAGTGATAAGAAGAAATGATTAATAACGTGGACATTTTCGAGAGGTTTAATTATTATTAACCTTTGTATTTAATTCATTATAGCTGTATTAGAATTTACCTGATATTTTGCAATAATAGTTTAAAAAAAAAATTCTTCGTTTTCGTTAAAATTAACAAATGCCATATCTCACACTCTGGTTATTACCATTAATCGTTATATTAACTTATTAATAGCAATAATTATTGTTGCACAGATACGGTAGATTATAACGCTGTTTGTTGAATAGGTTCTAATGTTTTAGCCGCATTTTCAACCCTCTTCAACAAGACTAGTCACGTCTCGCATCGCAGAACTTCCCTCATTACGTTATGGTACTATTGGTTCCAGCAAAGAGGTGTTAGGACCTCTGAGGGTGCAAGACACATGTAATTTTGAAGACAAGAAGAAGTCTCAATCGTCGCGAAAAATAAATACTGCATCATCAGGTAAACCAGTAAGTATCATGTTCATCATCTTTTTATAATCATTATATGAATCGTTAAGAAGATTAATCATTATCGAGGTATTATCTTTGGTAATAATATAAACTTTAAGTTCATTGTTCGTGAATAGTTTATTTTTACGAAAATTACAAATAACAGGTGTGCAGTTTAGCTTGGTGTGTATAAATTGTTAATTTAAAAATTCGAAAAAAGTTTCCGTAGGTACGTGGACAGTAGGGAGTCGGAATAGAGAATACTAAAAGCGTTCTAGTTCTAGTTTAGATCGAAATGCGAAGATTGACTAAAGATAGAAAAGAGTAGATGTTCATGTTCAAACAGTCTTGTGTAATTTTTTTAAATGATACTATAATTAATCAACCGTTTAAGGAGCTTCACCACCCTACAGTGTCCAGGTTAGGCACTTGATATTGAAAGTTAATTTCTGTTTATTATTCCAACATAATGAATGACGTATTTTGATATTTACTAATTAATTCACTCGCTTACTTATTAAGACAACAGGACACACTTCATTGTTCTAGAATGTAAGCATCAAGAAAAAGCTCCAATAAAAGGAAAAATTGGAAATTCTATAATTTTATGTGGAACTTTTACGCTGCGACCTTAATTTCTCGATTTTATTATTATCATTCATTGCAATTAATTCATTCGCTCACTTAGTACGACTTATAGGATACATTTTAATGCTCTGGGACAGGGATGGCGAACCAATGGCATGGGTGCCATTAGTGGCACCCAATACAATATTTTGGGCACGTCACTAATATTTCTGTGATTCATTATTTAATCAAGGAATCTTCAGCGAGATTTTCTCAGTTCACAGAATTATCAGAAATACTCAAGTATACTGTGTACCCTGATGTGACGTCATTTGATAAACTGAATTTGTCCCAATTCGATCGGTTGGAAATTGAAGAATTTGAAATGCAGCTGATTGATTTCCAGTGTTTTGAGTTGATATTATTTATTAGATATTATTATTTTTCCAATAATTACAGAAACCAAATTATCTCATGGCACGTCTATGACCTGATTAATATTCTCTTTATAAAAATGACACGTCAATACGTAAAGGTTCGCCATCCCTGCTCTAGGATGTTGACATTAAGAAGCTCAATGCACAAATAAAGCAAAAAAATTGAAATTCTGTGATTCTATGCAGATCTAAATCTTTCGATTATTCATTGATATCGTGATAACTTTATCGAGTTTCTCACTGTTGATGACACAATGAAAATGGAAAATTAAATAAATCAATTAATATACAAAGATTTTCCATCAGAAATGTCAAAAAAGGAGTGAGTTTTTTCTGTAGGCACTATTACTAAAAATAAGAAATTCATTGTTGTAAGTACTCTATTTTCAACATCAATTTATTTAATTAAAAATAAGGCACACTTTTTTATATATAAGATACATGGGTAACATACTACCTCTTTGTTATGGAAAACTGTTAAATTAGAATTAGATTGGACATTATTGTTTGCGCCCGTTTAACAGCTAACGAGATATTAGGTTAGNTCGAGGTCTCAAATCAAAGCTCTCATTATTATCTACACAAGTACAGGTGCGTTTTTTTTAAAAAATGTTTTATTTAAAAAAAAACTTAAAACTTATTAAATAAATTCCATACACATAGAATGAGTTAGAATCTGCGCTTCGGGCAAATGATATTTTATGGTGTTTTTAAGAAAAGTACGAAGCCCGATTTTTGTTAGATGTTAAACAAATAGAAATACTTATTTTGATTTTTTTAGTAAATTGCATGACCTAGAAAAATTAAGATAGGCAACCAATGTTGTTCGGATTAGGGTGATTTATTAGGCGCCATTAAGCAACCACTACCTTTTATTTTATTATACTTGTGTATAGAAATAACTGTATATATTGTGAATTTTGTGCAGTTATCCCATTTGAAAACTCAAAATACGTTATTTTGTAGTCTTAACATCATAATATCCTATAAACAGAAGGTGGTATAATAAGTAATATTAAAAAATATCCATGGTACACAACGTTGAATGTACTCAATAAATATTTATGCGTAATAAACATTTATTTGTATTTATATTTATATCAGGACCTTATGGTAACCACAAAATTTAGACACATTGTTTATCAATATTTCACGGGTAGATCCGATAATAATAATCGGCTACAGTTGGTTGATAACCGACAGACAGTGCTTATGTCATAAACGTTTATCCAGTGATAAGAAGAAATGATTAATAACGTGGACATTTTCGAGAGGTTTAATTATTATTAACCTTTGTATTTAATTCATTATAGCTGTATTAGAATTTACCTGATATTTTGCAATAATAGTTTAAAAAAAAAATTCTTCGTTTTCGTTAAAATTAACAAATGCCATATCTCACACTCTGGTTATTACCATTAATCGTTATATTAACTTATTAATAGCAATAATTATTGTTGCACAGATACGGTAGATTATAACGCTGTTTGTTGAATAGGTTCTAATGTTTTAGCCGCATTTTCAACCCTCTTCAACAAGACTAGTCACGTCTCGCATCGCAGAACTTCCCTCATTACGTTATGGTACTATTGGTTCCAGCAAAGAGGTGTTAGGACCTCTGAGGGTGCAAGACACATGTAATTTTGAAGACAAGAAGAAGTCTCAATCGTCGCGAAAAATAAATACTGCATCATCAGGTAAACCAGTAAGTATCATGTTCACCATCTTTTTATAATCATTATATGAATCGTTAAGAAGATTAATCATTATCGAGGTATTATCTTTGGTAATAATATAAACTTTAAGTTCATTGTTCGTGAATAGTTTATTTTTACGAAAATTACAAATAACAGGTGTGCAGTTTAGCTTGGTGTGTATTTTTATATTAGATAAGTTATTTTAGTTTTTACGAAATAGTTTAAAAAAAAATATCTTTTATTTTAAAGTAAAACTTTGGTAGATCTTTGAATGGTTCTTTTTCATTGTTGAGTGTGTGTAAACAGAGTAATTAATAAATCACATTTCATACACATATGCTCCCTTGTGACACCAATACATGGTGGAAGGTGGCTGGAAATTAAAGTTAACAAGGGCATTTGAAATCTATTTTTTATGATCTCTTTAATAATAAGGCTCGTGTGGGCATATAAATGATAAATTCTGTAACCAGTGACGCAGATACACGAGTATATGTTTAGGTATTGTATGCACTATTTTTGGTTCATCTAATTAAATGAAAGAAGGCAGTCTCACCAACATACACCTTCGTTTTAGTTAAGCGTTAAATACTTACTGTTCGTTTCAAGAAGTTGGAGATATGCCCTTTCCCTTTATTAGGATGCGCCGGAGCATATTCCCAAATTCAATTATATTTGGCTGCGGAGCTCATTTCTACACCGATCATCGAGCGAGAACTAGACAAAAGTGTACAGTACCATTTGCAAAACTATTTAAACTGCCTCGATAAAATTTAAAAATTTGCTTTATTTAAAAGCACATTTAGCCAAAAATAATAACAAGTGAATTAACATAACGCTCTACACACCTACAAAGCTTTTGCTTTGTTTTCTATTGTTAATTTATATACATTTTTGTTTTAAGAAATTGCTAAACATTTTCGTCTAGTACTGTATAGTTCTAGCCGATGTTTTAAGACCGCCCATCGAGAGCTCTGCTCGTTCAAGCTCGTTTCAACTATTTCTGTCTTACTCACGCCTAGTGTGTATTCTTTCTATATTCGCGCAGATTTCTTCAAGGTCACAATTCTAACAAATTGAAATAGACTGTACTTACAAAGAGCAAATAACGTGGCTTTTTTCAATATCTTCTCATTTTTAACCCTTTCTATCCACGGTTTTTTCACCATTCACCCATGACACCAAATTTCAAACTTCCTTGTTGTTTTCCACCGTATCTACTGTTCACATTTTGTAACTATACAGAACCGAGCATCAAACATACACTTTTACTAAATATTTTTCTTCGAATTCTCAAAACACCCCGCTATAGATCCTTAGGGAAAAGATCCTTTGTTAAACTCTTTCACATTTTGTATTCTGGTAGTTCTCAACGTGTTAATCAAAAGTCTTAAAGGGCACTGAATCGTAAAAACTCATATGTATAAGATATGCTCCTTTGAAGTTGCATTCTTCTGTAAGGACTTAGAAGGTACAATTGCACCTCTATTATAGTAGGTACGTGGTATATTATGCATATGTTGTATAGGAATTATGGATTTGTCATGAGGCAGAAACAGGAGTTAGGAGGGGTAGAGGTAGACCTAGATTAGATTACTCTTCGCAAATAATTAAGGATGTGGACTGTTCTAGTTTTAGGGAAATGCAAAGTTTAGCTCAGGATAGGAAAGAGTGGAGGTACGTATCCAACCAGTCTTAGGACTGATGACCTTATGATGATGATGACTATAATGGGTACGATTGCACCTTGGAAGTCCTTACTAAAAACAATGCAACTTCGAAGGACAATATCTCAAACGTATAAGTTTTTACGACTTAGCTCCTTTTGAGACTTTCGATTAACACATTGAGAACTACACGAATCCAAAGTTTCAAAGAGTTTGACAAAGGGCTGTTTTTCGTAAGGATTTAGCGAAATCCTTTCTTTTTGTTAAAAACAACTGGATTCCACGCTGCTCATGAACTGAATTAAAATCATTAGCATCATTTGGTTGAACCGAAGGCTTGTTGAACACACTTCTTTCCTATCCGAAGTCAATTTTCGCATCTCCCTAAGACTTAGAGCATCTCGCATTCTTAACTACTTACGTATCTTTGACCCTGTTTATTCGTATTCCTGCTTCTTATATGTCTCTAATTAATCTTTCATGTCCCAGAAAATAAATGAGATCCTCAGAACCAGCGCAATATTGTAGCGCTATGAATTTTTGATAGATTTCAGAGTAAGGAGACCGTTGATGACAAAAAAATTGATGCGATTCCATTAGAGACAGTCCTTAAAAGAATCGCACAAAGAGGTACTTGAAAATATGTATAAAAAAACCAATGTGTGTGCACTATGTGCTCTATTTCTATACAAATTTCGCTTGAAGTTTTGAAATCTGCAAATTAGCCGTCAGTTTTTTGACTGATTTGACCAAATACTTCAATCTATGCATTACTTCCAAATCAAGACATTTTCAGTTCTTGTAACGAACTTCCTTTTAGCACGTTATGACGTTCAGGAGCTTTTCTTTACTTATTATTAGTTAGCCTTTCTTAATCCGTATTCACGATTAAAGCACTTCCTGTTTAATCGTAAGTATGTATATCTATTGGGATCCGTCAAATGGGCATACACCATCTGGTGGCAAAATTTATAACTCGAATGAGGGAAAAAATTACATAGGAACTGTGCACGCAAATTGTAAAATTGTTTATTAAATTAATAAAACACGTTAAAAAAGTAAAAATTTTTTTGATGATGGAGTCGACGAAATTTTCTTCTAAAGTTAAATCAAATAAAAAGTTAATATGTTCAGTCTTCTCCTACATTAACTACTTTCCAATAAAAACTAACCGTTTTATATATGTAAAAAATATATTCGGAAAATTAGAGAAAAAAGTAAACTAATAGAAGCTTGGATGAAAGCAGTAGGTATCAAAGAAGTGAATTCCGGAATAAAAATTTGTTCACGTCATTTTAATATACATGATTATATTTCAGCAAGTATTTACCATCAGCCATAACGTTAATATTTAAAACTAGAATCATACTAAAATTATAAAGTGAGAAATTATTTATTCCTGTGTAATTGATTTAACACAATTCTAATGATACGATATAAGTATTTTAAGGTTAAGAACCTACCTGCTGCAATACAACAAAGTTACAATAATGTGTTTGCAACGTTCTCTTAAATCGGCTTTTCACGTGCAAGTCATTTATATGGTATTGCTTAAATCACCCAGAATCACCTCACCAATTATATAACGTGAATCACTTTTTAAATCCGAAGTTTGTAAAAAGTAGGCTGTAAACCTGACGGAATTTGAAGGCTAGCTTCCGGATTTGTTATTTCCGAATTTTATAATGTGATTGGCATTAAAAACACGCTCACCTTCAACGAAATTTCCTTTCCGAGGCTTTGTGTCAGCCCAATCACATATTGTGTCAATACTTATCATTTTATCGTATTTTAAAAACTTGGAAATTGCACGGTACACTATAGGAACTACGATAAATTTTCCCTAATCCGCGCCATGTTTTTAGGCTCCTCCCATTTGACGGATACCAATACGCAGGTTCTTGATACGTTACATTGTAAATGTCCAAATATGAAAAACTTTTGCCGATATTGAATAACACACCTACATTAGAATTAAATTTAACATTAACGAAAGCACTTATTATGCTAATTTAGTGTTATCGTCACTCATAAAATAGGACGTTAAAGTTGGAATTTGCGAGCTACATACCCGTATAAATTAGTTATGTGCGTTATGGTAATAATGGGGAAGTAGCAATAACTCAATTTTAAATGTAATTTTAAAACGAATACTGTGTTCCACTATATTAATTTTATTGAGAACTTGACGAGTTTAAACCGCTTTAAAAACAGCCTTAAGATTTAGCTTATTGCATACAAACAGCAATACATAAAAACAACAAGTCAATTGTTTTAACAAATCTTTCAGTCTACGTCAATGAAATTAATAAGGAAATTGACTTTATTACCTATTAATAAATTAAAGTGTTTTCCTTAATGTTCAAATAGCAGATAACAAACAGACTTTTAATTGTTTTTTGACTTAAATTAAAACTTTGGGCGTCATCAAAATTATGCTTTTTAAACTTATTTGATACCTGGGCCACCACAAAAATACAATAAATACTAAAAACAGTTGTAATTAACTTTAAAAATACTTGAAAACTTTCCCTTAATATAAATAATTGAAATTTGATTATTATCGGTGACTATTAAGTAAAAAAAAAAAAATGATTTGGGAGCGATTAAAATTTCTTTTAGTAGGGTGTCTTCCATAGTTCAGCTCGCTGTTGGCTAGGGTTCTTTTTTTGTTTTGCAAAACGCTGTGAATTATTGTTAATTATGTTGATAACAAGATATTATTAAATGTGCTTTTTCAACACCTATTTGGAATATAAATGGATTTTCTGGAATATAGGATTACGTTAGTCCCTTTCACCCTAATAGTTCCAGCGCCCTAATTTTCCTCGGTCATGCAATCTAGAGCGCGGCAGTTTTAATAACCCAATCTAATCACGCCGGTCGTATCTTTCATCTAGTAGTTTGCTTGTAGCTAGTAGGATTGGGTCACCCAGGTTTGACGACCCTCCTAGAATTCAGCCATTTTTCTTTCCGCTCCCGTGCTCGAAATACGTTTTCTAATAAGGAACACGTCTGTTTACCATTCCAGCCACGCAGCGTCCGCTTCATCCTGCCACCGTCGTCGACGTCGTCATCGTCGTCGGCAGACAGTTGTGTCTCAATTGGAAAAGGCGACGCTCGCGACGCCGGGGACGCCACTGTAGTTCGAAACGACAGAAGGCAAACTTCCACCGACGACGCGCCGCGTTTCAAACGCAACAGATGCTCGTGCAACTTTGAGTTGTGTGGAAGTAGACGACGCTCGCTTTGCATCAATTGTTGCAACAGTGCCGCGGATAAATCTTCACCGAAACCACGAACGTTCGATGAATTGGTGTCTTGTTACAAACCAGCCGATACCAAGTGGCTTTTGAAAGAGCGCAACAGCGAAGAATTCCCGAAACTCAATTGGGACTCACCTGTGGTGTATTCGCGACCTCCTCGAACACGTGTTACTCCAATTCCGGTCAAAAGATCCAACTTTTTTAATACCGGCAGCAGTGGCGTTAAAAGCGCATCATTAACAACTGTTCCGGAGTGTAAAGGACTCGCTGCAAGGACTAGCAATTTTAATAGTTGTTCGAAATCAAAAAATTCATCCACTTCTTGCCTTAGTAATTCAATTTGCGGATCGCGGAATTATACTCGTTTTCCGAGCGATATTCCTGTAAATAGAAGTTGTCAGGGTGATACAAGGACTACTAAAAGGACTAAAAGCGGCCTAGAGGTTGTTAATACAGAAAGCAGATATATTACGAAACTCAGTGCTCCCGTTCTTGTGTCTGTATCACCAGCCGATGGTAGGAGGGTGCACCCTACAGGGTTTTATATAAGGGGAACGCTGTCACCAACCACGAGCGCGGGGGCGCCCGTGGCTGCGCCCCCGCCAGGGGGTCAAGCTTTACTACAAGCTGCCCGTGATGGAGACGACGATGCTCTACACGACATCCTCAAAAGGGCGGCTATGGTAGGCATACCGCCAGCTGAATTAAATGCACCCGATAATAGCGGAAGGGTAAGTTGTCAAAATGTATTCGCAATGTTTCGAAATTCTCTTTGCTTTAAAAAGTATCAATAGAACTATTGGTGGTAAAAATATTACATATATCATCCATAGATAATATTAAAACTATTTTTACCTCTTTATTATAAAATAACAATTGTGCTGTTTATATTTACTGTATTTAATTAATGTTTATAGATATATTATATCAATAAATTCCTTACTAAAATAATACTGTTTTATAATTATGAAGATTACGTAAGTATTCTGCTATTATAGAATCGAACGGTTATAGCTAATAGTAGGTAATAGTTAAATTTTTTATTACCTATAATTGAATACGTGCATCCCGCATTGTTCGTACCTGCATACAAATTTTAATTAGTTTTTTCTGAATTGGTTATAAAGGAATTTTGTTTTTATTCTATTAGTTCCGATGACAGAAAGCGCCTTTCGTGATAAGATAATATACCTATAGATACATACTTTCAAACTAATAAATCATTTTCAAATAGATGAAAAACAAAGCGCCTTCCGCTTTCATAATTATTTCAATGGTTGAAGGCAAGCAACAAGTTTAAAATTATTACGTCGAATATCTATATTCTATTTATTCATCAGGGTTCACAACATCAATTTGTCATCATTATCATCTTCATGTTCTTTGCGGCGAAGAAATTTGTGCGGTTGAGATAGCGAATGAGAGGATAGTCTAGAATTAATTAGTTAATTTTAAATTATAAATGTTTAAATTGGTTTTAAAATTCGATATTCAACCAGTACGGTAGTTGCTGATACCTACAACATTTTAATTTGCTTAATTAGTACGATCTTTGTAAATTTACATATTATAGACACAGTTAGGTATGTGATGCTTATATGTATATGCAGAAATTACGTAAAACGAAAGTTAAGTTCAAAAATAAATAGTTTTGTTTCCCTCTATCGCCGTATCTATCTAACACCTGTTTGATAGATAAAACAGTAAATTGTGGACACATTTTACATACTTATGTACTTGTAAATGTGTACGTAATTATGTACATATTTACAAATGGCTTCGTTTGTGAAGAAAGGAAGGTGGGTAGACAAATCTAGTTGGCAAGTTGGATTTAACAATGATGAAAATAAATAAAACACCTTACGGCGTAGTTCTCAGAAATTTCCACCTAAAGTAAATATTTTGTTTACTTATTACTTTTTTGTTGAGAATAAGGTCGTGGGGTAGTCATAACTGGAAAAGTGTTGGAAAATTGAATAATATTATATACATGATGTTTCTGAAATAAGTAGGAAGCTTTTGTAGGTATTAACTAGATGTAATAAACAATCTCATGGTGGGTAATGGGATCCGTCAAATGGGAGGAGCCTAAAAACATGGCGCCGATTAGGGAAAATTTATCGTAGTTCCTATAGTGTACCGTGCAATTTCCAAGTTTTTAAATTACGATAAAATGATAAGTATTGACACAATATGTGATTGGGCTGACACAAAGCCTCGGAAAGGAAATTTCGTTGAAGGTGAGCGTGTTTT
>NW_020442465.1:494915-495897 GCF_000699045.2 Agrilus planipennis
CATAATACATATATTAGATGATTGACGTTTTTAATTATCTAATATATGTATTATGTACGTCATCATTGTCATTAATTGTTATTATCAGGTAGATTATCCTCTGTTCTGTAAAAAAAAAAAAAAACAATGTTTTAAGTATGTAAATACTATATATGTAAATCCTTTTCTGGATTCTGATGTTATTATGATGGGTACATTCTATCACAAACAGAGGACCTAATTTGTTGTTGGCTGTTGAAACAATATACCTACATAGAACAATATTTTAGAGCTTTGAAAGTAATATAAAGCAACAATAACAGAGGATATTACTGGAATTTAGTATTTCCGACAAATGGGCACTTTCTGCATTATTGGACATTTTGTATTATTTTGAAAATCAAAAATAGACAGATTTATTTTTCTTATTATTTCCATATATAATTTATTTACACAGTGCCTTGCATCTATCTAATGTAGCATTATCTAAATATGGCTTCGTTGCAAACTTAAACTATAAACTTTTTTTTCGATCTTATTTGATCTCTCAAGCTCGTCTAGTACGACACATACTTCTCAATCAATCAGACGTGGACCCTCAGATTGTAATGTCACGGATGCGCATTCGACGATGGTTATTCTGTGTTAAGGTACAGCCCATTTCAATTTGTTAGAATTGTGACCTTCAAAAAATCTGCGCGAATATAGAAAGAATATACGCACTAGGCGTGAGCAAGACATAAATAGTTGGAACAAGCTTGAACGAGCAGAGCTCTCGATGGGCGGTCTTAAGAGATCGACTAGAAGTGTACAGTACTAGACGAAAATGTTTAGCAATTTCTTAAAACAAAAATGTATATAAATTAACAATAGAAAACAAAGCAAACGTTTTATAGGTGTGTAGAGCGTTAAGTTAATTCACTTGTTATTATTTTTGGCTAAATATGCTTTTAAATAAAGCATATTCTTAAATTTTAACGAGGCAGTTTAAATAATTTTGCAA
>NW_020442465.1:496613-501782 GCF_000699045.2 Agrilus planipennis
TTTCTTATTATTTAAATATATAATTTATTTACACAGTGCCTTGCATCTATCTAATGTAGCATTATCTAAATATGGCTTCGTTGCAAACTTAAACTATAAACTTTTTTTTTTCGATCTTATTTGATCTCCCAAGCTCGTCTAATACGACACGTACTGCTCGACCAACGAGACGTGGACCCTCAGATTGTAATGTCACGGATGCGCATTCGACGATGGCTATTCTGTGTTAAGGTACAGCCCATTTCAATTTGTTAGAATTGTGCCCTTCAAAAAATCTGCGCGAATATAGAAAGAATATACGCACTAGGCGTGAGCAAGACATAAATAGTTGGAACAAGCTTGAACGAGCAGAGCTCTCGATGGGCGGTCTTAAGAGATCGACTAGAAGTGTACAGTACTAGACGAAAATGTTTAGCAATTTCTTAAAACAAAAATGTATAGAAATTAACAATAGAAAACAAAGCAAACGTTTTATAGGTGTGTAGAGCGTTAAGTTAATTCTCTTGTTATTATTTTTGGCTAAATATGCTACTAAATAAAGCATATTAAATTTTAACGAGGCAGTTTAAATAATTTTGCAAATGGTACTGTACACTTTTGTCTGGTTCTCGCTCGATGATCGGTGGAAAAATGAGCTTCGCAGACAAATATGATTGAATTTGGAATTATGCTACGGCGCATCCTAATTAAGGGAACTTAAGCTCTAACTTCTTGAAACGAACAGTAAATCATTCAAGTTCACCACTTCTTGGAGCTAAGAACTTGACGCATACTAACTGGCCCGGTCATAATTTTCATAATCGATATAGTGTACGACTAAAAAACAGAATAAAAGCACACAAAGTGAAATGAATCGAATACGGTTCTTGTTAATCATCTGCGCAGCAAGTGAGAATGTTAGGGGCCACCTCTCGTTGGTTCAGCTGTACCTACGTCCTCCAATAATTTTTTACGAATTTCATAATTAACCGATTGCCCGGACAAAAGTGATTTTTTACGGAATGTTAAAAGAAGCAATAGTTATTTAATCTTATTTCGCAAACAGTTTAATCAGGTGTTTTTTTTTAATAAGTGCTGTTGACTGAACAACCAAAAATTAGTACGTGGGCGGATGCAGCACAAGATCTTTTGCTCTATATAGATATGCAAACATCCACTCAAGTATATCTACCCACAAATGTATTATTTATATGTANCACTTTTGTCTAGTTCTCGCTCGATGATCGGTGGAGAAATGAGCTTCGCAGACAAATATGATTGAATTTGGAATTATGCTACGGCGCATCCTAATTAAGGGAAGGGGCATATCTCTAACTTCTTGAAACGAACGGTAAATCATTCAAGTTCACCTCTTCTTGGAGCTAAGAACTTGACGCATACTAACTGACCCGGTCATAATTTCCATAATCGATATAAACAGAATAAAAACACAAAGTGAAATGAATCGAATACGGTTCTTGTCAATCATCTGCGCAGCAAGTGAGAAAGTTAGGGGCCACCTCTCGTTGGTTCAGCTGTACCTACGTCCTCCAATAATTTTTTACGAATTTCATAATTAACCGATTGCCCGAACAAAAGTAATTTTTTACGGAATGTTAAAAGAAATAATAGTTATTTAATCTTATTTCACAAACAATTTAATCATGTTTTTTTTTAATAAGTGCTGTTGACTGAACAACCAAAAATTAGTACGTGGGCGGATGCAGCACAAGATCTTTTGCTCTATATACATATGCAAACATCCACTCAAGTATATCTACCCACAAATGTATTATTTATATGTATATGCTCTGTCTGTTGCTATTACTTATATTTAGCGCAAGGTACGTATGTAACTAGGTTAAATAATCTGAAAAATGCAAAAATACATACGTGGAACGAGGCTAAAAAATAAAAAAAGGGAAGCGATCTATCATACAACTCAGGTGCGTCGTGCTGCGGGTATGGGAAAACAAAATGAGGTTCTAAAATATTCATTTCTCAGGTGCTGTCCCAGTTCATGAAATGGACCTTTACGATAGTCGTTTTCAAATACACGGACACTCTATCTATATATTTACATTTCCATCTCTACAGTAAGGTTTATTGACAGAACAATGCTTGATTAGTTACATTTTACTTTGGATTACCTTCAAATGATATACTGTAAATTATGGTGAAAAGTTGTAGCCTTTATTGCTACATGTAATTTAACTAGCAATGACAACAACGAAAGGGCACAGAAATGATTTCATAACGCAACGTAAAAGCTGCATGGTAATGTATCAAGGACAAAGTTACCAGACCGAACGGCTGACTGTGTTGTCTATCTCTTTTTCAGTTGATGAATATCAACAGAAAATATATTTGATCTAGTCATAATTGCCTAATTAATTTATTATTTAGACATTATTCCCTCTTATTGCTATACTTCATTTACTTTCTCTAGCGATGTGCCCCTTCCAATGTGTTGGATGCGCGCTGGCAAAATCGTAGGTAAGGAGAAAAAAGCTCATTATTCTCTCGACTCTTGTTCATTAAACATACTTTTTCATACAGTACCTGACAAAAGTTTTATTCAATTATAAATAGTACTGCGAGATGAAAACAAGCGTTAAAGCCTTTAATATGTCTTCAAATATAGATAAACATCTCGTTGATATTTTCAGTAGTAAATGGTACCAATAACAGCACATTTGAGCAATGCAATTGTAGTGGATAAAATGGTCAATTTTTCCGNGTCCGAAGCCGGCCCTGGGCGTGCATTGGCTACGTATAGAGAAATTATCATAACGACTAAACAGCTACATATTGTTCAAATTGAATTTTCAAAAAAAATCCTTGCACGTTTTTGATTATAATAGCGTTAAAATTTGATTTAATGTTTGATAATTCAATTCGAATATCGGGAGTGGTATTTTGTCTATTTTGAATTTGTTTTTAGTGTAAGAGTAAACTGAAAAGTCGAAATAAATAAAAACAGGAACCATGATAACCTTCTTAACGACTGCAAGGTATCCATCATTACGTTTGATCCAAAGACCATTCAAATTTGAATCAGCTGATTCGAAGTTTTGTTTTAAAGACGATGAATTCTTAATATCAATCAAGTTCTCATACTCCGCCATGGTTAACACTGGTGATTTAGTTTGATTTGCGAGTGAATTCTGTGCTCACAATCACTGGCTATCAAGTCACTGTCTGAGTCCCCTCGAAAATATTCTTTCCAGGATTTTTTGAGTTTCAATAGACGTTCGTTTATAGTGATATACAGAATGATTGGTTTTCGCAGAATTTTATGTATTTTTACTAGGATAAGAAACGTCGTATCTCGCGGAATCCCAGTGACACCTCTACGGAACACCATTTGGGAATCGCTGCATTAACAGGCAAATTAATATACTCTGGATAACTAATTTTATTAAATTTCCAAACTACCACTGAGGTTTTGCTAAGGTGCATTACCTTTTTCTTATAGGTGGTTCGCCAATAGCCCTATTCTCCTATTAAAAAAAATTACTTACAACACCATTACACGCGTACGTGCACTACAAAAGTAATTTTTGAGTCCAACATTTGACGTACTTCATTTGCAGCGATCGCGCAAAGTTTTGCACTGGCGTTTGAAATACCCGCTGTTTCATATAATCCCATACAAAGAAGTCAATCGGATTTAGATCAGAACTACGCAACAGTCAAAGTACAGGACCTGTACGTCTAATTCAGCAGCTGATTGAATTTCAACGTCGTATTTTCCTGTGTGATCCTACCAGGGCTGGACTGGCCCTTACCTGTACTTTCAGATACATTTTCCTCGAAACCGGTGGCCTTTCGGACCATCAAACGTTTACTTAATTGTTTTTGTTTTGTAGTGCCGTATCACCTCCTGCTACTTATTTCAGAAACACCCTGTATATTATGATCTACCTATACAGTTCTTAGAGATTGGGTTCAGTACGTATTGCTGCTTCATACTTCAACGAGCATATATGCTACAATGTTTGCTATGCAGCATAGAGAGCTAGTTAAGACGTACGTTCTAAGATTTTCCAAATTGAGGAGGCATCATACAATAATTGAATTTAAAACCCGAGATACAGATATCATCATGAACCTCTTTAATCTCTTTTTGTATTTGGAGAGTTTTCAGACCTATTTTATATTTTGGAAATACAGACGATGAATTCTTAATATCAATCAAGTTCTCATACTCCGCCGTGGTTAACACTGGTGATTTAGTTTGATTTGCGACTGAATTCTGTGCTCACAATCACTGACTATCAAGTCACAGCATACAGTTGATGACGTATGTTCTAAGATTTTCCAAATTAAGGAGGCATCATACGATAATTGAATTTAAAACCCGAGATACAGATATCATCATATCTTTAAAGATATAAATACAAAATAGTGTTTCTATTTTCTAGTTGAAACGCCTTCGTCTCAATTATAATCTCTTTTTGTATTTGGAGTTTTCAGTTTTGACTGACTTCCGTTGTAGTAGTATCACCCTGTACAAAATAATTTTTCGACTTGGACAAAAACATGTAAAAAGTTTCTTGCTGTGAACCACGTGAAGCAGCATTTATTCCAATTGATTTTTTTTATCTGGTTTTCCAATTTCATTTTTTCTCCTTCTTGCAATTGTGGTGTTCTACAATGGCAACAATAATGAAAACTGAATTCTATGTGTCGAATTTGACCAGTTATCCTTACTTTGAATCTACCCTAAAGAAATTGTCAAAAAGGATTGGATGCATTATACAAAGGAGTTCGGGCCAGTGCGATAGCAAACTTTCAATTTTGAATCTACTATTTTCTTAGATTGCGATCACAATATTCTATATTATCTATAGTAGAATACTAAGCAAGGAGGGTAAATGTATGTATTTTTCACATTTTTCTCAAGTAATTTTCTCAGGCATTTTTCTTTACCTCGAGTCCAATTGGTTTTGAAATATAATTTACAATTAAAACTTTGTTTGACGATACTGGTAAACTTTCCCTACAGATGGCGTTTACTGCGCCATTTGTAGTATTTTCTAAAACGCGCTGTTAAGACAGCAGGTAAAAGTTGGTCTGTGTTCTGTCGGAGCTGCCTGCGGCGCCCTGATGAGGTCCAAAAAGATCGAAATCGCGATCCGCGTCTGGCAGTTTCGACAGAGTACAGACCACTTCGAATTATTTTAT
>NW_020442465.1:505556-511712 GCF_000699045.2 Agrilus planipennis
AAACAAGCGTTAAAGCCTTTAATATGTCTTCAAATATAAATAAACATCTCGTTGATATTTTCAGTAGTAAATGGTACCAATAACAGCACATTTGAGCAATGCAATTGTAGTTGATAAAATGGTCAATTTTTCCTTGCAGTACTGTACGGATTATACGCTTCTCACCGGTTAAGAGTTTGGCCGAGAGTTGTCTCCTTCCTTTTCTGGCCTAGTGCTGTTCTTTTTCACTTTGCGCTGATCAAACTGAAGGTCACATCGCTACAGAAAGTTAAAGAAGTATACCATCCGTTGAAAGCTTCAGGCCTTTGCGTTAAAAATGCTTTTACCTACTTTTGATTCGATATTACGTAATGATTTTCACAGATTTTTCATACTTCCGGTAAATTATTAGATATTTTGATCTTATCCTCACAATTAATTATTTTTTGACCTTGTGGCTGTTTGGTACTTTTTAACTTTTATGATTTAGAGCTACGTACCTTTATATTTATAAGACTTATAAGTAAACTGTGTAGTAAACAAGGCTGACTAAGAATCGATCAAGAAACTAAAGATGTTACGCTTTTAGAGGAAATTCTAGTAGGAATATAAAGTCATATGATTGAATGACGTCTGCTGTCCATTAGTAGGAGATAAAATTTATGACCAACTTAAATTTTATTCGAATTAAGTTGCGTCAATATTGGATATTGAACGCTGGTGCTTTTAGAAACGATGAAATTGACGGCAATGCTTAGCAAAATATACTCACTATCTTTTGTTTTTAATGCAAACAATATAATCCCATATTTTCTTAATTTTACTTGTTGATATTGGCAGCATATTCGCATTGTTGCAATTGTTTTTCATTGTGAATTATCTGTAGGTATAACTATGTCATTTGTGGACACCGAACATCGGAATTTTCTGTTATAATTGTATGTTATTTCATTCTTGTGATACTTGTAGACGTGTACCTTGTACATGAGTTCAAAAATAATTTTAATGATTTCGCGGTTGCGATGTTTACAAGGCGAAATGTAAACACTCAAAGAATGGTGCGAATTGTGTCTATCAATAGATTTATTAGGCTGCGAATTAAAAACGAACTCCGAATGACTTTATTCAAACAATACAATTATGTCGAAAGAATAATGTCACACACGAGAAATTTTATCTTATTGACACAGTTCATGACCAATTATGATTTATAGGACGATCATTAATAAGCGATCAATTAAATGTATCTAATAATGAAGGATAAGAAGCATGACTGCGGTCAATGGTGGCTCATTGTGGTTCTACTCCATAATAAGAAATAATTGCATGCTCTCAAAACAATAATTTTACGGATATGGACTTACATTTTCTTTTTTTGAAATAATCAGAACAAACACGGGGTAGCAGTGATAACTTTTTTTACTTTTGTAAGAATAGCCTAGCATGAGCTAAATGCTCTTTGAAACTAGCGTGAATGAAGCGCCTAGTTTGTCCAACATATTTCATACCACAATCAATTTTATATTTTCTCGACTTTTCTAGAAAGCGAATTTTATCCTTAGGATTATCAAGAAGAGTTTGCAGGAAGTTCAAGTTTGAACCTGTTCGAAATTCTAAAATCAAGTTTACAAAAAATTACTTGAGTCCACGGGTAAACCTTGACCTCTACGGCATAGTAATGAACTTGGTTTTCAAGGTTTCTTTTTTGAATGTTAAAGATTTTGAAATTTTATTTTATTGACTCTTATAAATAATATTACAATTTTTAATTGTACAAAGTTCCTTATCTTTATTTAGTGGAAAACTTTTAAGTACAGGATGCGTAATCCTTGTTACTATTTTGCTTTTGTAGGTCTAAAGATAATTAAAATAAAGAATGCTACTTAAATACCTAAAAGAAATGTGAGTTTCACTTTCCCATTCAATTTATATTGTCACATGTATGTAGACAACCCAACATACATAGTAGCAAAGAAGACCGAGTTTCTAGACAGCATATAGTGGATCATTCTAGAACACGGGCAGCCTCTACAAATAGTTGTCGCAAGATCGAGTGACTTAGGACGACTTGAAGAGTTCGAGGCGATACAAAGTGTTCATGTAGTGGTGAATTGATAAGTAATTAATGATAGACGTGTTAATTAGTCAGAAAATAGTTAATAATCTAATTAAATAAATTATGTGACGAGTAGTTTTTTGTTGCATGTCCCTTTAATTCTAGTCACACAATGTTTGCAACATAAAAGGTTTGAACTGTATCAATTTTGTTTTATTTCCCACATTTTCATGGCTCAATAATCTGCAATGACGTCTTTTTTATAATGTATTCGAAGTGTTGTTTCAGGGAAAAAAATGATTACTTTGTTTTTTACGGAATTGAAACTAACTGCTGAATTGAGCTGTAATAAAAAAATACTTTTTTCCCTCAGTTAATGCTTTTATTTTGAAAATGATCTTATCTATCTGACTGTGAAATGCATTCGTCATAAATGCGTGCTTGGGGCGATAAAGCGAAATGAAAAATTAATAAAGAAAGATAATTTACAGTTACGGAACAATATATGCATTTAATAATGCAAATAAAGCAAATTTAATGAAATTGCAAAGGGCACGAAAGCGTGGAAGGCTTTCTTTATAATCCATCCAATGCAGATTTTAATAACAATCGCCTATTTATATATGCATAAATAACAGAAATTGATTTTATTTACTTGATGAAATTTAATATTGCATATATGTTGGTAGATAAATAAAATTTTTGTAAATGAAATTTTCGGTTTGTTTTACTAGATTTTAATACTAAATATAAAAAAACGAAACTCTATCATTGTTTGAAAAAAAGGATCTACAAGAATGTCCTCAGAGTAAGTGTTCTTTGTTCTTGTGTCTGTATAACACATAATTGAAATACAGAGACAAACTATTTTTGTTCAATATTTTTTGCTTCTTGCAACTACCTTGTACTATTTTCTTCGTTAAAAGGTCAATTTACGCGTTGGAGGTCGATCAATTTATGCATTAGAGTTACAGGAAGAGTAAGTTATCCAGTTTTCATAACTCTCACAAGTAAATAAAAAATTTGTGCTTAGAAAAATTATTAAAAAGAAAAAAATCAGATTAAATGAGCAAGATGAAGACTTAGCACGCAAGACGAAGACCAAGGCTAAGACTAGAACTATTTGAGCTGGGACAGTCTTGCTCTTGCTTTGCTCATCAGTAATTTTATATCATCATTCCCTAAATTACCAATCCGACATACACTGCAACGTAAAGTTGGAGAGTAGGGTGGAAGTCCCCTTAAGTCTCCTTGTACGTCTGGAAGGGTGGTGATTAATTAGATGCTGTTATGAATATCCGAAACAAGACAAACTAAAATTGATTCTTGTCAAAACTTTAAAACTTATGTGTTTCATCCCACGGGCAGTCCCTCCGAACTACTCAGGAGAGTAGGGCAGAAAGGTATCTTCAGCCTCTTTTTAGCAATAGTGCTATTGATTGGGGTGAGAAAGATGAGATGGGCGAAGTGAAAACAGAAGAGAATGAATGATTATCTGTAGAACACTGTTACTGCTCCGGGATATTGGTTAGTAGAAAATGTGGAACCCGAGAATTACCCTTGTATCCCAAGATAATCCGGGTAGGTTCCGGCCATGTGATCGCTCGGTTATTGTTCTACACAAAAGGTTTCCGGATTAGATATATATATTTATTAATAGTTACGGAATGGGGTGGAACTGAAAATAAATTTAACTTTGGTGGACTGTTTACATGAAGGATTTGGAAATGGGTGTTTATATTATGATTACAATCTCCTCTCCTCTTTGCCTTAAGATACTGAAGATTTTTTTATGGCTTGGTAATGTACAAGCACAAATAAATCTCGGGAGGAATCGATAAAACAATTTATTTTCCTTAATATGACGATCTTTTATCATCAGGACAGTATGGTATTTTTGGCATTCTTTCAAGTAAGGTTTTATTCGCTTTGATGCTTAACCTCATGTAAATATTTACAACTGGAGTTTACTGTTGACGAATTTTTCTACTTTTTAAGTTATTTTTTCAAAAAGAAAAAAACGTGTACGTANATCGAAATCGCGATCCGCGTCTGGCAGTTTCGACAGAAAACAGACCACTTCGAATTATTTTAACTTTCCCAAAATTCTGTACGCCACATCTTGTTTGGAAAAAAATTGTTAGTAGAATAGATTTGCTACCAATAAGAGATTCAAATAATTCAAGTCAATTAGCTGTCATAATTGTAATGAAGACGATTACTGACAAAATTGAAAGCTTCTGCCATAATAGGCTGTACATATCTAATAAGTACAAATGAATTCCCTATAACATTATTTACGTATTCTAGGGCGTCTATTGATTTTCTGAGACGTGTTCAAGCACATCTGTTCAATCTGAATTGTTTTTCAAGTATTTTTGGTGGTAAGTATTTAGTGAAAATCGTTAGATTGGAACGTGTCATTTTATTATAACGAGATCAATTGCGTTATGGTCGGTGAAGCATATCGCCAACATAGGGTCACACATTTGTGGAGAATTAAAAGAAAGTTATTAGGTTTAGGTAATACATAATAAAACAAAATAATAACGTACGTACGTACTTAAGAATAAAATTATAGTTGAATCGTTGTGGTGTGAACTACGTATAACAGAAACCCCGCATATATATTTTATGTGTAATGTCTACGTTCTTAACAATAAGTATTTGCATATGATATAACATTCGTTAACTTAAAAAAATAAATAAATGTGAAAATGTGCAAAAACGTCCGAAATTTGGCGTACTTCATTTGCAGCGATCGTACCTACACGGTCGTGCAAATCATTAACGTTCTGCACTGGCGATCGAAACACGCTCTGTTTCATATATAACCCCATACGAAGAAGTCAAATGGTCAGCGTTTAGGAAAATGTTATGTAATAATACTATTCTGCACTGACTTATGACACTGATACATTGACCTACTTCTAGTGAATTCAACTAGGCTGCTGTAAACATAAATATCGTCAATTACACTTAATTTAATGCATTGTTGCATTTCCTTGCGCGATCCCACAGGACTGGACCAGTCTTTGTCTGTACTTTTCCTGTTTTATAGTGCTTTATAATCTCTTACATGCTTGCTACATATTTCGGAAACACCATCTACATTTAGACAACCTCCGCTCCCTAATTATCGCTATCTTTTTTATCAGGCTTGTCACTTCAACATGTCTATGCATAAAAGTACTTTTTAACTACAGCAGGTAATTAGGATTAATATTATAGCTATTTAAAAATTAATATCATTTTTTAGAAATATTTCTCAAAACTGAAATATATTAAAGTGAAATTAACCTGTCGAAAAGACTTTCCTGATCGGTATAAATATCGTGTTTTCATAAAAGAATTTTACCATTTTATTGATTTATCTAGCAGAGTCCTATCAATAAATCAATACTCATTAACGGTTTAGCACCGGCTTTCGTGACTAGTCTGATGTTAATTTATTTTATTTTATAATTTAAGAATTATTTTTTTATCGATTTTAAAATTTTGATGGAGGAGAAAGCAATAATGGAAGTGAATAAAATAATTAGGAACATACCTGTGCTCTTGTAACTTATTATTCCATTTTCTGATTGGAGAAAAAAAGGCGGACATATCTACATAATTAAAATCAATAAACGTAACCTGACCTAAAAATCAACATCGAAAGGTCAGTAATTAGAGGAGACAAAGTACGAAAACACGTTCGTTTTATTTCAACATGATGATAGTCATGTACCTTTCAATTTCTGACACAAAATAATACATGAGAATGGACTGAATTTCAATCTTTCACACAAATAAAATCTCACTGATTTAGTAGCAGCAGTACTCTTAACTTCGCTTTAATTTTTATAATAATAATAATTTTTTCTAATTACCCTAAACAATGTTTCAGAAAAATTGATATTCTAGTAAATTATACTTATTATTTAGAAGGTTACTATTAGAAGCGTTTTAATCAATAGATATAAAAAATAATTGTGATTGCAATTTTAAAGGTATGCAAGTACATACTTATTATGGAAATGTTTTTGCCTAAGGGAAGCTGTAAATCTTATAATCAGTACGTAATTATCGGCTGATGTAAAATAAAAAGATAAAACTTTGTTGTTCATGTAATAAACACT
>NW_020442465.1:515947-522462 GCF_000699045.2 Agrilus planipennis
GAAATTTTCGGTTTGTTTTACTAGATTTTAATACTAAATATAAAAAAACGAAACTCTATCATTGTTTGAAAAAAAGGATCTACAAGAATGTCCTCAGAGTAAGTGTTCTTTGTTCTTGTGTCTGTATAACACATAATTGAAATACAGAGACAAACTATTTTTGTTCAATATTTTTTGCTTCTTGCAACTACCTTGTACTATTTTCTTCGTTAAAAGGTCAATTTACGCGTTGGAGGTCGATCAATTTATGCATTAGAGTTACAGGAAGAGTAAGTTATCCAGTTTTCATAACTCTCACAAGTAAATAAAAAATTTGTGCTTAGAAAAATTATTAAAAAGAAAAAAATCAGATTAAATGAGCAAGATGAAGACTTAGCACGCAAGACGAAGACCAAGGCTAAGACTAGAACTATTTGAGCTGGGACAGTCTTGCTCTTGCTTTGCTCATCAGTAATTTTATATCATCATTCCCTAAATTACCAATCCGACATACACTGCAACGTAAAGTTGGAGAGTAGGGTGGAAGTCCCCTTAAGTCTCCTTGTACGTCTGGAAGGGTGGTGATTAATTAGATGCTGTTATGAATATCCGAAACAAGACAAACTAAAATTGATTCTTGTCAAAACTTTAAAACTTTTGTGTTTCATCCCACGGGCAGTCCCTCCGAACTACTCAGGAGAGTAGGGCAGAAAGGTATCTTCAGCCTCTTTTTAGCAATAGTGCTATTGATTGGGGTGAGAAAGATGAGATGGGCGAAGTGAAAACAGAAGAGAATGAATGATTATCTGTAGAACACTGTTACTGCTCCGGGATATTGGTTAGTAGAAAATGTGGAACCCGAGAATTACCCTTGTATCCCAAGATAATCCGGGTAGGTTCCGGCCATGTGATCGCTCGGTTATTGTTCTACACAAAAGGTTTCCGGATTAGATATATATATTTATTAATAGTTACGGAATGGGGTGGAACTGAAAATAAATTTAACTTTGGTGGACTGTTTACATGAAGGATTTGGAAATGGGTGTTTATATTATGATTACAATCTCCTCTCCTCTTTGCCTTAAGATACTGAAGATTTTTTTACGGCGTGGTAATGTACAAGCACAAATAAATCTCGGGAGGAATCGATAAAACAATTTATTTTCCTTAATATGACGATCTTTTATCATCAGGACAGTATGGTATTTTTGGCATTCTTTCAAGTAAGGTTTTATTCGCTTTGATGCTTAACCTCATGTAAATATTTACAACTGGAGTTTACTGTTGACGAATTTTTCTACTTTTTAAGTTATTTTCTCAAAAAGAAAAAAACGTGTACGTACAGTTTCTACCAATTTTTTTGAAAGTGATTATTTAGTCAGACCACTGTAATGGACAAATTAAAACTGTTTTAAGAAGTCTAGTTCAATAATAAAATTTTTAATAATTTGACATACTTGATATTGAATATAAATTTATTAATTTTATTTAATCATTTTGTGAACTTAATTAGGTTTAAATTAATGTCTTCAAAGTTTTTGACTGTAGGTAAACACGATACGTATCAGGTAACTAAAAATTAGGTTTAATTTTTGATAAGGGATATTCCCTGTACGTAATATATATTGCAAAGTCCATAAATAGGGGAAAGTTGAATTTTTGCATGAACATTTCTTTCATAGTTTCAAACACATTTCCAATTGTTCTCGTCGATTCGTGGTGATTATCAATTTTTATATCTGAAAAATGATTGTATAAAATTACATTAAATTATTATTGTTTTTACTTCAAAAAGATTACGAAGTTACAAAATTGATTTTATTCAACAGTGCAATTATTTATCATTATGGTTCTTCTTCAAGCTCCAATTTAATTTCCATCTCTAGAAAAGGAAAGTTCATATTAAAATCTAAATTTCCGTGGTTTTTTTCGAAGTTTGCCTTTCTTTGTGTCTTTATTCCCCGAACTATTTAGTGATTACTAAAAAATTGACCAACTGAGCCAAACTTATACACAAAATTCCTTCTCATTTTCATTTTTGTTGCAAAATTTTCTTTTCGTCCATAAACACAATCGATGGAATCTCAACACTTAACTTATCTGGTGTCAATACAACTTTTTGTAATAGAAAATTTACTTTGTCGTACGAAAAACAAATATTTTAGTTATTGGTTTGCAAGGTCTCTAATATTATTTTCTATGTTTAACAAGAGCGTTAAGTAATGACTCGTAATTATAGATAAATATAGCAGTTGTCTTTGCAATGTAATGTTTATACATATTTATGTATGTTACACATTGCCTATTTTGATTACCTATCTTCATATATTTAATTACGAAAATCAGAAGAGAAATTCTCGTAAAACAAATATGTTCTTGAATTTCTCCTTCTTTATTAACTTGGTTGAAAAGTAGAAATAATAAAAATATTTGAAACTGTAGTTAAAAAGTTAAAAGGTACATTTTTGTTAATGTATAAAATGGTAGGTATATTTCTACTTAACTCATTTTGCGCATCAAAAAATTCATCAAAATGTGTTACTCTATTAATCCTTTATTGTCTAATTAGTACTTCGAAATATTGTACCTACTAATTAAAGGTGGTATGTAAAGGTAAACATGGTACATACAGGAATATTCAAAAGTTCTTGGAATATATACGTATTTAATCGGCTTATTATCATTTAGGTATTGTAGTTTCTGAAGCATTCTAACAACAGTAGGCCGTGACGTTTCCTTGGGTACATATCATATACACACATTTATGTTAACAATATTAATTAGCTGGCGTAGTAGTTGGTATTATTAGCATATTATTCTAATTATGTACATTTCAAGGCAATCTGAACAATACTTTTTTTTTATTCACTGTTTTGCATTTATTATCATAAATTATTTAAAATAATATTAAAAAATGGATATGTTATTGATTTTCATGTCTTTTGGTATTCAGACATCAGTGGTAGTCTACGAATAAGTTTCACGAATAATAAATAAATAATAATAAAGCACAGATGGGACTGTAGGTACTATTATTGCTTTTAATGTGTAATCGACATAAGTCTGCCCGAACCAATCCAAAGACTAATGTAGTAGTCGGCTTTTGGGAATATCTCAAGTGTCGCCGGTATCGATTTCCTGCGGCATTCGTTCATAACATCCGTTCTAACTTATTCGTCTGTTTTAATGCAAAGTAGTACGAAAAACAGAACACATGTACTATATAAATATAGATATTAATGTTGATTGTCAGCGGCCAATAGATATCTGTTTTTCTTCGGGGGTTTCCATAACTGATGCTATAGTTGACTAAAAAGGATGCGTCATGATTCTTTGAAAGTTAAGGATAATTTGCGACTATAATATGAACATCAGTGCCTTAAAGTGATCAAACATTTCCTTTTTTTTTTAAGAATTTATACATTTATATATGATTTATGTATATTTATAAATAAATAAATAGACTTTTTTCGAAAATATAAGAGGTTCAGGTGGTATCTATGTAGATATTTGGAATGACTTTACTTGCCAGTTTTGTTATGAGTTTTTTTGGCATTAGGTTGTTTTGCCATGACTTTGGACTTTTAATTTCTACTTCAGTGCTTATGACATTCTTTCCGTGTAATAATTTCTTTGGCAAAGTTCCGAAGTATTTGAATTACGAGTCGAAACGTAGGAGGATGTAAACCGAGCTCTAGGTATCTACTTTCTTCATATTTACAAATATTCTTTGGATTATGTATATACATGTACTTATAAGCAGAATTTCAAAACGTTGTAATATCCAAAATTTGTATTATACCGAAGTTTTCGTCTAAAGTTAAATCAAATAAAAAGTTAATATGTTTGCTCACCAATTATATAACGTGAATTACTTTTTTAAATCCGAAGTTTGTAAAAAGTAGGCAGTAAACTTGACGGAATTTGAAGGCTAGCTTCCGGATTTGTTATTTCCGAATTTTATAATGTGATTGGCATTAAAAACACGCTCACCTTCAACGAAATTTCCTTTCCGAGGCTTTGTGTCAGCCTAATCACATATTGTGTCAATACTTATCATCATTTTATCGTAATTTAAAAACTTGGAAATTGCACCGTACACTATAGGAACTACGATAAATTTTCCCTAATCGGCGCCATGTTTTTAGGCTCCTCCCATTTGACGGATCCCAATAGTATGAGTATAATATATTTTTAGTGCTCGCCTTTATTGCTTGTCTTGAGCATATTCACACTTATTTGTGTTTCATTAGGAAAACATTTTTTTTAAGTTGAATTTCGTCTCTTAAATTATTGTCAACGGTGTCAGCAATCGCACTACTCTAGTTAGTATGTTGAAAAAAGAAAGTAATTGCGGCAGTTTTATTGCTGTCTATGCCAATTTTGAATGTACCAACTATAGCAAACTTTTTTCGTGATTCTAATGAAAAAGTTAATGCCCTATCAATTGGTATAAATACATTTTATCTATTTTTAAGTCGATATGCATACGCGTAGATACCCGTACATATAAATAAAAGAAGCAGCGCATTAGTCTTTCTGTTGACACATAAGTAGTGTGCATTTTATTTTTGCAGATGATAAATTTAAACCAACACTTCCACTTTCTTTAACGACGAGAGGTCGTTGTCGTCTTGTCTAGAGCTTAGCAATTTGAATTGCTTCAACATAGCTTGGCTAACGAAGATAACTATTTCAAATGTGCACAGTTGAAAGTATTTAGAACACGCACCGCCAAAATTAGTTCTCCCTTGTAGTTAGAGCAATTAATAGAAATTACCAAAACAATTATTTAGGGTAATGGAATGACTAATGTTTATTGAACATTAGTTTTCTAATTAATATTCTATTCTCTACAGATTATGTCAATGAGGAAAAAATATTGTGAAGATTCGCAAACCTAGTAGACGCGTTTCGTTGCCGTTTTTGTTATCGCGTCTCGTAGCTTAGTGGTTAGAGTAAAAGAGCATAAAATAAAAGGTCCAGGGTTCGATTCCCGGCGAGGGTATAACAGTAGCAACATTTTCTCATTAAGGTAATCTGTAGAGGAGAGAATGTTTATTCAAAAACTACTGTTTAATAAATTAATTAATAAGACGTGTTGACAAAACAGTATTGTATGAAAATAAATAAAAGTAAAACAAAAATACTGGTATACAAGGACAGAAAAAGTAGGGAAAGAGCGAATATAAAGATAGTAGACGAAAAATTAGAAGAAGTGGGTGATTTTAGATATCTAGGAAGTTAGATAAGTCAGGACGGAAGGAGTAGTAGGGATATAAAGCAGAGGATAGCGCAGGGTCGAGTCGCCTTCAATAAAAAGAAGTCACTTCTATGCTCCTATTAGAAAGAATAGGAAAATAGAGGACTCTGTGGAAGTCAACAGGAAATAGGCGAGATAGGATACCTTCTTAGGTATGAAAGTCTAGTCAGAGATATATTAGAGACAGAAACAGGAGTTAGGAGGAGTAGAGGTAGACCTGTCCACAAATAATTAAAGATGTGGGATCTTCTAGTTTTAGGGAAATACGAAGATTAGCTCAGAATGCGAAAAAGTGGAGATGCGTGTCCAACCAGACTTAGGACTGATGACCTTATGATGATGACGATGACCAGTTTTCTACAGTAGCTATTTGAAAAAAAAAAAAAAATTAGTAGCACCGTCAAATTCAATTGAAAGTGACACCATTCTATTGCACTTTCAATTTATATGCTAATGCTTCTGTTTTTCTGTCTAATTTTAATGCAACAGTACTGATGTTCAAATAGAATAATAGTGTTCGCAATCAATTTGTTTGTAACAGTCATTGAATATAACTAGTATTTGTTGATTCAATGAATAAACATCACAATTAGTTATCTTTTCGTACCTACTCCAAATCAGTTAAGTTTTATTTAAAACAATTCTATTTTCTTAAATCGGTTTACAACGAAAAGGAGATTTGTGTTTAGTTGATTTTACTGAAGCAAACGATTAAGAAATTTAATTGTATTTGATCGAATGATCGTCTACACATTGATTCTCAAAACCAGATTTTCATAATGTTCGATTTATTTTGGACCGTTGCTTTCATGGGCTTACAGAATCTGTAACTTAGGTATAAATAGATTTTCTAACGACTACGCCACAGTTTTCCAATTGCCCCTTCTGCCAGATTTGACGTAGTTTAGTTTGCGTAAGTAAATCTGATGTGGGGAACCTGTAAAAAAATTGATTTTTTCATGGAACACGTTGCAATAAACATTTTGATATGTTAATGGGTGTTTAAATCAAATCACCATTGAAAAGTGTCTGGAAGAATACGTATCTACATACGTAGGTGCAAAGTTATTTCTAATTACAACAGAATTCTTATGTTCTCAATTTGCAAATTGATTCGTTATTTTATTTCCATTCTCATTAATTAATTTATCGCAAAATGTAATTCTGTGCTTATTTATCTCAGTACTATATAAATAGCTTCGGTAGGGAAATGTGATAATTGCTGGTTGTTGCTTTTAAAAATAGCATGGTGAAGGCTTTGTGTCAGCCCAAT
>NW_020442465.1:522905-537510 GCF_000699045.2 Agrilus planipennis
ACGATTTTCCTGCTTTTCCATTTTTACGAAAACCACAGAGGCGTCTTGTTCAGCGTGCTGTCAAACCTACACTAGCAAGGAGATCGGGCTGAAACTATAGCTACAAGCTATCCAAGGATGGTACTATAGAATGTCACCTCAAGGTAGGCCTAGTGGCGTCATCTCTTGGTTAGGCCGGAAACTTATCAATCCACCCTCGTATAATACTAAAATAAGAGTTTCATACAAAACACAACAAATAATAACGATTATGCTTTTGTTCTTTAGCCATCCTTGGTGTCACTAAATGTATTGAAATCTGTTTATGTTCAAAATACTGCGAAAATAGAACAGTTTTTTCATGCCTACAACTGAGCAGTCTCCTGAAAGAAAACACGTATCATATAGTAGCTCGGTTTTGAGTTACCAACTGCTACAACAGCATATCGTTCCAGGAGTAACTCGGTGTAACTGATAGTGTTAGAAAATTTTCTTTCTTCGAGAACAAGTAAGCCTGGCTAATAATAGGTCGTTGGATTGTATTTGGAAGAGATTGCTTCTTAGTGAATGGATACAATTAAGATTTCATTAGTTGGGCTGTGGTTCTTATTTTACTATTTGTCGGAAACTCCCAGGCCTGTAGTCAGGAATTTTGTGAAGTGGGAGGCTTAATAGTCGAAAGGTAAACGAAGTCTCATTTTGGATGAATTTTGGTATCTTTTTCTAAGAGACCCAGACAGCTTTTATGTTTAATAACTGAGATACAAGTATAGATGGAGCTGTCTGGTGACTTTTTCGTTCCAAAAACTAGACAACTTCGGACTAGTATTCCGATACTTTGTAGCAAACGAATAAGAAGTACGTACCTATCTCTTGCTACCATTAAAAGTTCTTATTCATTATAATGGAATTGCATTTAAAAAGACTTTTTAATAGAAAAGCGCACATTTGATAGATTTTGTAAAGGGGCTTCATGATTCATTTGCTCTGAATGTTGTGACCTTTCCTGTGATGTCCAAACGAATGCTACCTATTCAGCTCTGGTAATAATCGTAACAGAGGGAACATATTTCGTTGGAATTTGTGCGTGCCACGATCAATAAAACAGTCCAAGTAAAGAAAAACCTGCCCGAAAATAAATGACTGCTTATTAAATCTATGTGAAAAACTGTCCAGTATACAAACGGAAATGTCACATTCCTTTGTCACCAAATAAGGATAAATGCTTTTTTTATACTCCTAAATGAAAACACGGTCGTATTAACAAAAAAATATATAATAGGTACATAACTGAAAGTGTTCAGATCTTTAACAGCAATTAGAAATGAACATAAATTATGTGCTGTTGGCTTTAAGTTTTTCACTGGAAATCCGTTGGTGTAGGCATTAATTTTGACATATTTTAATAAACGGTAAAAGCATTTACGATAAGAACTACTTTGCACACTTTCCTAAATTTCCGTTTTGTTAGAAATGAAGAGAACAAAGCGAGAAGTGGAAGTCAGTAAAAAATAAACCAGATAAGTTGGTAGACACTTTCTAAAATATGAATGGCTGTAGACATATTAGAAGCAGAAACAGGAATTAAGAGGGGCAGGGTAGATTTAGATTAGATTACTGTTTGCAATTGACTTACGATATGAAGTATAGGTGCGTGTCCAATCGGTCATAGATAACGAATTCACATTAAATAAATGAACGATATATTTCGTTAACAAAGGGGGGCTAAATGAAACGAGGGAACGTGAAATATACTTTCTGTAATGAAAAGTGTAGTCTTAGTAGGATAGGTGAAGAATATTTTATGTACTAGGTTTTTTCTGTTTGGGTTTGTACATGTATTTTTTTAAACTACTTTTGAAATTTTGCTAACTTTGTGTTGACTATATAATAGGGTGCTTCAAACAAAATTTTTAATTTTTTTTCTAACTCTTACCCCCTCAAATGTTTCTATTTGATGTAAAAAAAATCCTCGCCAAACATGAGCCCTATAGCTCAAATCTAAGGGGTCGCTATTTTTATTTTAGTTTCCCATTTAATTAACATAGGAAAAATTCTTTTTTGTTTTAAATTGAATTTACACATAATTTACGCAATTTTTTCCAAAAAACCGTTTCATATTCTCAAAGTTGAGTCTTTGAGCTTTACAAAACTCTAAGACAAAGTATGATTATCTTTACAAAAAGACTAGTTACAGCCATTTAAAAATTACTAAATTTTGAAATTTGAAAAAATAGCTTGCAATTATTTTTTTTGCATAATCCTCAAAATTTTTAATCAAACTATTAGTCAGTATTGTATTTTCACAAATTTCAAAAATGGTTCTCAGTACAATACAATACAATATAATACCTAATATGTTAATTAAATGGGAAACTAAAATAAAAATAGCGACCCCCTAGATTTGAGCTATAGGGCTCATGTTTGGCGAGGATTTTTTTTACATCAAATAGAAACATTTGAGGGGGTAAGAGTTAGAAAAAAAAATTAAAAATTTTGTTTGAAGCACCCTACTATATACCTTTCAATAAAGAAGCAGTTCATCAATAAATGTATTCTTTCTTAGTCCCTTTTCTCACAAAATCCTGTATTCATCCCTGGCCTGAATATTTTACTTCTTATAATGTTATTACTACCCATCCCTGTATGTACGTTTGTATTATATCACCACACTTTAAGTTGTCATGGGATTACTGTAGAATTTTGAATATTTCCGCAAGGGTTTCACTACGTCAAAGCGATAAGCTTTTAACATATCTCAAAGGGAATTATTTCTGAAAGGGTTTGTGAACTTTCAACTTTTCAAAAACGGACAAGATAGAATAAAATTCTGTACCATAAAATCTACAGATGTTTAGTTGAATCCCTTCTATTTAACTAGGAATTGTGTTTTGAAATCAATAAATCGCAATCATCTAAAAAATTACTTTTTAAATCGATTGTAAATCGTCAATAGATCTCAGACAAATGGCTACATTTTACAGCTATGCCCCTTAGGGTAGCACCTTTTAATCATCGTTTTATATTGTTTATTAGCTAGTGACAATTTCTATAAGCCGCTGAACTAACCAACGATGAATATAACTAATTTATTTTTTTTGTGGTAAGAAAATACCATTAGTTTGTGTTACGTTGTTTCGTAGGTACATTTTCGTATTTTAGTGTCTCTCATAAGTTCAAGGCCCATTTCAAAAATTACAAACTGATTAATTGAAAACGAATTTTCCGTGTTTGGATTCTATTATTTTCGATTTCTGAAGGACTGAACGTGATCCATATATTCAACAAGTATTAATGTTGTGTTCATCAAATAAACTAGCACGAGTTACTAAGACCACAGAAATATTGAATTCTCATTAAATGGAATACTTAATGGACACAGCGTCAGCGTCGGTCATACCACCCTTGGCGCCTCTTTCTAAATCTCAAGCGACGCGCCTTGAAGGGCAGCATTGTTTAGCTTTTCAAAATATGGCACCATCGACGTTATCATATTATGTTTCATTATATCCATAATCAATGTTAGAGCGAGATAGGTTTAAAGAAGAAAGCCTTTAGTGCATATCCAATCAAAGAAAGTCATCATTTGTGTCCTAAATTGTATTATGTATAGTATCTACCTACTTCTTGTAAAATTGATATTCAAAAGTGAGTACAATTTTGAAATAATGTTCAGTGATTATCCATAATCAGGGTATCTATTCTAATAGGTTTTGTGTTGGTAATATTGTTGCTAAATATTTTGTTTATTTTTTTTTGTTTAAATGCTTTCTGTAATTCATCTTACCAGCATAAATTTCTGTAACTTAAAGAATCATATACACAGGTGTAAATGACTTAATACAAAAACCTTGCATTTTTCAACGTGCATTCTTTAACGTGCATTCATCAACGTGCATTCTCTACGTGCATTCTTCAACGTGCATTCATCAACGAGCATTCTTCAATGCGTATTCAATAAGTGTTGGTGTGCATGCTAAATAACGTTTCATTGCTGACTGTATAGTGTCGGGATATTTTTCTGTTAAATAAATCAACATGCGTTGATTCAACCAATAAGAGCGTGCATTGTTCAACATAAATGACTTTTAATACGTACATGTACGTGCATTCTTCAACACGCAATCAATAAGTGCGTCGAGATATTTCTTTCTGTTTTCATCAGATACATTCACGAAGGAACATTGATTGGGCCGTAAGGGCTGTAGGACCCATAAGGGCTATTGACACATAATATATGTGTATGTTCAATAACGATCAGAATGTGTCTAGTACATATTAACATTGTAACTGAATGTACGCTGTTGAAGAATGCACATGCAAGTTACTTTTAAGACCTACTGTTCGCTTTGTTGTTGCAGGGAGCATCTGCTCTTTATAGTGGACAGTTTCCGCGACATCAAAGGTTCTAGAAACCGCGATCGATAGGTCCTCGTTTTCCTCCAGCAAAGCTTTACATTTGGTATTACAAACAGTTGCGTTTGATTTAAACAATATTTGTTTTAATCCCGTGGCCAACTTCGCACTTAGGCGAGAATCCATTTTTCATTTGAATATTGCATAACATTCATAAATGTTCATATACTACATCCTTCAATTTCGATAGTTAATTATCCATTTCATCGTGGTTATGGACACATGTGTAACTTCGTATGAATATAGACTTATAAACATTCCTAAATTACAATATGCAGTGTTGTTAATAATAGTTTGACAAAGTGCATCCGGTAAATGTGAATTTAATTAAGTTGTTTTGCGTTAAAAGCTTACGCTGGGTGTGAACGGCTAGATATCGAACGTCGAATGGGGAGATGCTTTTAACCTGTGAACTTTAGTGACCTGAAAATCTCACCCTTGCTCGTTCGTACCGGTGTACATATGTATCTACTTACCCACGGAATTGTTGTTGATAATTATATGTGGGTACAGTATCTTAATCCTCTTTGACGTAATAAAAACAAGAACATGTTTCGATGCGTAAGGGTTGGTATCTAATTTTACGTGTTAATAATAATTGTCCTTCGACTTCGGAAAATTGTAATCCATGAAGTTGTAAGCGGAAAATGCGAAACCCATTGTGTTTTTCACAAATCGGAAAATCCAACTGCTAGAACCACAAAATACCCATACGGGAACAAATTGTATCCGGAAAGCCTGTATAATATAATAATATTGTGACTAAACATTAGGCGTTTCTTTGCCGAAAATTAAAAAAAAATTTACATACTGCCTATCGCTTCGTTGATTTATTATGTATTGCATACCGGAGCAGGGTAATTCTTCGTTGGTTATCCTGTTACGTATTTCATAGGGTTATAAATTTTAAAGCAATTGAGAATTTCAATGTTTGGCCTACTGTAAACTGAGGTGCTATAAATGAACGTTTATTTTCAGACTGCTCTGAGTTATATCGTCTCCAATGGTCCAGTGGATTTATTGCAACAAATCCTTCAATTGCCCGGATTGAATCCCAATCAGCCAGACAACGAGGGTAATACGCCATTACATTTCGCTGCGCAAGCTGGTACGTAAGTGCAAGTTTATTTCTTCTTGATAAACTATTTTATTCGCATCGTTAAAATATATTTGAAAGATAATATCTGGAGGCACTGTGGAATGCATCTCGTGATAGCACCACAACGTAGGGGATGTAACACGTATGCACCCCAGTTAACGAGCCGTCAATAATTGAAAACAGTTGCCATGTTAACATATCGCTTTTCGTTATCGTAAGCGTCAACTGACGAAACACACGTACCTATTCGGGACCTTCGCAACAGCTGATACGTAGACAAGTCAATTGTACGTAATGATTAGTAATAATCTGCACTCTGTTACATTTATTATTTTACGGGAATTATTTTAGCATAGGCACGAGGTGCATAATTTATAATCCAATGGCATATGCTTTCCATTATGACATATCGCGATTTCTTTCGTCATAATCATACGAAATTCTTTAATGCCATAAATATAAAATAAATAAATGAATTGATGAAATGATCTCATTAAAAATAAAAGGAAATACATGGTTCTAGAGTAGAATCCTTATGTAATCGACAATGTTGTAAACTAGTAAAATATAGGTACATATTTAATAGTTACTAGTCGTTATTCTTCCAATCTACGTGGCACTTGGAGTTGATCCAGCGAATGATTTACTGGTCAGCGTGATCCAAACGGTATTTAGTTTGGACATGTTTGTTTTGTTTATCCAATTTTTTTACAAACTCGTGCTGTATAGTGAAAGGTACCCACCTATATTTAACGATCTCCTTGTTGAAAATAATATAATTCCTCTAATATTATAAAAGCGAATGAGAGTTTGTTTGTTACGATTTCATGCCTGCAACAGTCAACCAATCATCATGAAATTCTGTACGTACATTACCAGTGGTATAGAAAAGGACATAAAGTACTTTTATCCAGAAAAAAATATTGTTCCTGAGGGACAAAAAAATTAGTTTTATGTGATCGCTCGGCATATCATACGATTACGATATGCAGGAACAATAACCTCAATAATATTTTCAATTTTTAAATGCTTTTATATGAAAATTACTAAAAAAAAAACATCAATCCGAGTGAAGCTATGGGTAAAACCCAGGTGCCAATAAAAAGTGCTCACTTCAAATATATCTCCAGTGGAGGGGGAATAGTGGAATGAGGAATGCTGGAATACAAAGAAGATATTAAAGGATGGAGAAGAGTTGAATGTGATAAGAATATAAAAAAAAATCGAAAGGAGTAGTCTAATAAAATAAACTTTCGGCATATGATTTCTTTTATTAAGAAATGTACCGTTTTGCCAATTCCTTATTCCTATTCTCTATTTATCCTTTATATTCGAAGATTTATTTGAATAATTCAGAAGTTCAACCTTCTTGGTGCATGAAAGATATCCAAATCGCGGGATTTTCTTGTTATTGGATTTTAGTTCATTCATAATTGAAAAATTGGAAAACCACAAAAACCGAAAGGTAAAAGACGAGCATCAGTTGATGTTAACAGTCGTCGGTTTTACTTAAATATTCAGCGAGACCCTTTTTCCAAAGTGAATAGTTTATAAATTAGAAATCATCAACTTCACTCAAAACATCTTCCAAATGGACTGCAAATAATCGTAAATGAGAAAAAGGTACTCAATAAAAATGAAAGTAAAATATTTTGATTTTACTTGATTAGATAAATTCCATTCAAACTACTACAATTTACAATTTAAAAGTGTTATTTTTCAAATGAGACTGTATTAAATTTTCATAAAAAGAAACCTTAACGTAAGGCGGATTCTTCTTTATCACATGGCAACTCTGTCCAATGGATAAACTTAATATGGAAAATCAATGGCTGGATATAGCGCAAGCCGAGTACCTACTTGATGATTAAAGTAAACTTTTCGTTAAAGTCTCTGTGTTCTTTATTCTACGAGGGAGTAAATTTGTTTATCGCTTTCCAATTCTTTGCATACGTACATAACTCCATACAGAGGTGCGCATTAAATCATTTTATTTGTGTTAACACTTTGATTTTGTTCCAGGTCAAACGGAATGTATGAACGTCCTACTTACCCGATGTAAAAAGGTAATTGAGATCGATGCAAGAAACAATTTAGGTTTCACACCTTTAATGAAAGCCGCTCTGCAAGGACGAAGTAGATGTGCCAAGTTACTTTTACTTTCAGGTATATACCTACCCTACATTTCTAATAAAGTTTCGTACCTCTAAAGCATTTGTATTATTGTGGCAAATGGTAGAGGTGCTTTAAAATGCCTTGGGTCGCAAAATGCGCGACACTACTCGACGGCCACCGAAGGTCACGCCCCTCGAGATTCTAAACTATCTCTACATATATTGAAGGCCGGTCTTTTAAATTACAAATTTAAAAGAAAACCGACTGGTTGTGAGCGAGATAGAGAAGCAATTACATGTCTAATATTAACGGCAAATCTGATGCAACTCGTCAGCATGGAAATTCCTATCTTAATAAATATTTACTTGCTTTTATAATGACTTTTGGAAAGATGCTTAAATTTTGTGTTGTTTACCTTCGGCGTCTGGCAATATAACCAGAAAAACACGCGTCCCTTTTCGACGTCCTTTTGGCAGTAGCTATAAGCTGTCAAAAACATTCGCACCCTTTCTCCAATTCACTTTACACCGTCATCAAATCTGTCAAATGGAGCAACACATGGACATCTTTGTTTTCAATAAAATGTAACACGTCAGCTTTCTCTTTTTATTATTTTGATAGGGATAATTCCCTTGAAGAATAATAAAGAAATAAGTGTCAATGATCAGGTTTCTTCTAATACCTATAAATACCATCAATGCATTGGTTCTTGTAGATTAAACATGCCTCAAGATTTAGTAATGACGTTAATTTACCTAGAAAATACCACAAATGGCGCGGTAAACGCCATCTGTAGTACGATGCTACATTTTAGGATTACGTATGCTCCAACAAGGTCCATTTAAATATAAGGATATTTACTTGCTAAAACGAATTCCGGCGTAGCTAACTTCAACGTGATAGGCACGTTACCATAATCGAATAAAATAATTCGAAGTGGTCTGTATTTTCTCGAAACAAACTGCCAGAAGCGGATCGCGATTTCGATCTTTTTGGATCTCATCAGCGCGTCGCAGGCAGCTCCGACAGAACACAGACCAACTTTTACCTGCTGTCTTAACAGCGCGTTTTAGAAAATACCACAAATGGCGCGGTAAACGCCATCTGTAGTACAATGCTGCATTTTAGGATTACGTGTGCTCCAACAAGGTCCATTTAAATATATGGATATTAATTTACTTAGGTTTTTTGATCAGATAGCGTTTACAAATATCAGTTGACGGAGTTTGTAGTAAATACTGCAGCTACATTTTATTTATCTAGTTGCATAATGTGCATTTAAGATAGTTAATGAGAACAGACTTAACTGTAACAACTTTTTAAGTGTTAGGCAGCAGGCGCCTTCTTGCCAAATGTATTACAAAAACATTCAACACATGCATTTCATTTAATAAAATTTTATGTTCTCAAGCTATAATGGAGAAACATTTCCTAGTAACTGCTACCTATACCTATAAATATTTGTTTGGACTAAATTCAGTTTTTATTACCTGAAAGCAGGTCTTTATTGGATCGATTACAATTGCGAATGTTCGGTTGACATTTAAACGTGAACTTCCGGGCTATTAAACAAAGCACTTGATCCGGCACTTTTTCGATCTACCGTTGGAAATTTGTTGGATTTTATTAAGATTCTAAATCAGGGAACTGAGAAACATGACGAACGTAGTAAAATGGGATTTATTTAGACAATGTGAACATCGTTGCCGGTTTTATGACTCCAAACTATGTCAACATTATCTTTACTGTAGCACAATCTCGTTTAATTGAACAGAATGTTCCGTGACGGCATAAATCGATCATTATAGGTACGTACTTAAAAGTAACTGTGTGGAATAATAAGAAAAGATAGAACCATCTGTCTAAGACACATCAAATAATGGTTTCCTTGTTTCAACTACCTGAAATTAATTTACTAATTAAAACAGCAGCTATCCATACTGGAAAAAAGAGTCCAATCATTAGACTTCAAACTTGCAACCTTGTGAGATTTATTATGAGCTAAAACAATCAGTACAAATGAATAAAATATTGTGGATGCGCTGGGCAATATCTTCTTATAAACTAAATTAAAAAACACAGCGTAATACAGCAGATAGTAAAACTTTTTCTGGACTGTATTCATTATAAGAGCCACTCAGGCTCATACGCTGAATGCGTAACAAAAAAATTTCGAGAGTTCTCCAGAAAAATGAAAAACTATCAAGAATGTTCGGCAACAATATAGAAAAAGCCGATAAATAATCGAAGAACTTTTAACAAAATTTGTTTTGGGTACAAGACCTTTATCTGCATACACCACCATACAAATATTCACAACGTGGCACTGAGGCTCTGATATGTTGAAATTATTGCGGTGGAACATTCACCGACTTACCCACCAAAAACATATGCCACCGAAAATTTATGGTAGCTACCATTTACAAATACGTACCACTATGTTAATACATGCAACCATGTGGCACGCGTTTTAGTCACGTATGTGGCCAATCGTACCGCACTCCTATCTTAATAAACGTAAAATTTTCCATGCATTACATACATAATCATTTCTAAAGTTGTCAGAGAATTAAGAAAAGGAATAGGTAAATTTTACTCATCAGTTTTGGAGAAATTATTGTATGGTAAATTTTTACTATAATTAAGATGGGGTTAGGTTAGGTTTGTTTTATTATAATTAAGGTTAGGTTTTATTTACAATTTTACTTTCAGGTGCAAATCCAACGCTAAGAGACCACGGCAGAGGCTTTAGAGCCGACCAATGGGCCAGGTTTTGTGGAAGATACCTTTGTGCAGATGTTATAGAAAAACATGCAAGGCAAAGACTGCTCGAGAAATCTACGTCTTACGGGAACTGGGGTGGAGAAAATGAAACTGGACCTACACTGGTTTTAACGAAACCAGTTCAAACACCAACACCTCAACAACATGGTAGGTAAACACTAAACTGTATATTTTCAGGTAAATTCTCCACAGAATGATTTATAAATTCATTAAGTGGTTATCTGTTATTTTCCTCGAAAAATTTCTTCTTACTTTTGGATCTTTTGTCATAATTTTAGTTTTTTTTTCATAATTTCTGACAATAAAATGATAGGTCACCAAATGATTTCTTCTTTTGTTATTTTTTTGAACACTAACTCTATCGCATTATCTAAAACAACAGGTACAGCACTTTCACCCTTTATATCTTCTCCCTGCTTTACTACAAGCGAATTTGTTACCATAAAATTTATCCCTATTCGTTGAAATATCTTGCCGAGCTCATCGACTAGGTATACAGTTGCAAATAATCTTGTTTAAGTGTAACTCGCCCTTAATTTATTCTTAAATTACCACGTAATTGAGTGTTGGGCAGGGACGGTAATTAGTTGGAGTCCCTGGATAGTTTTACTGGTAGAATTATAGGCTGATGAACTTTTATTGCTCATCCTGGAACGATAATTCGAATTAAATTTTGTGCTTTCATCCAAACATCACTGAAATGGTCGAGCAATATCGAAGCTAATAAGTAGATTACATTTCCGGACTTATTTAGTCTATTAAATGACACATTATGAGGGTATTACACTTCGTTTTTGAGTGTTTAAGTCGGGAAAGGCAGAATTACTAATCATGTATTTTTGTGGCATCCTAATCGTAATTAATGTTATAAATGCAAATGTGAGTTTGTTAGTTTGTTACCATTTGACGCCTTAACTATTTAACCGATAAGCATGACATTTTGTACACGTATTGTCAAGGGTACAATAAAGGATATAGGGTGCCTTGTATCCAGAAAAATACTGTTCCCGGGGGATACAAGAATTAGTTTTATGTGGTCGTCAATGATGTTTTGACGCGTACTTAGGGCATCATTGTGAGCAAAAGCGCAGGTAAATTCTATCATGAAACACAGGGGTACAGGAAAGGACATAGGGTGCCTTTTATAAAGAAAAAATACTGTTCCCGGCAATAGAAGATTTTGTTGTATGTGGTCATTATTATTATATTATACTTTCGCGGCTGTTCCATGCTACTCACAGATCGTTTAGGTCCTTTTTGATATGACCCAGACCCACATAATGACAAACTAACAAATAAACTGAATTAAGCAAAATCTTAATCGCTCGAAAATATAATGAAAATTCCTTCCTTAAACATTTCACAAATGAAATTATTATTCTAGCTGTTACAGACGATTGTAATTAGGTACAACGTTGCTTTTATGTTTGGTTTGGCAAAGTTACCAATTTTTTCTTTTTATAATAACCTGCAAACAGAAATGACCTAACAACAACCAGCATTTGAATTTTGTCCAAGTGTTTTACAGTAGGTAAGTATACGAAAGACGCAAAATATAAATTTGCCAAATAACATTACCTTTTAATTTAACAAAAAGCTTAAAATGTAAATATTAATTAATCATGATGACCCCGAAAGTTTATTCAATTGGCAACATAGAAACCAAAAATAAGTAGAACATCTATTTGTTTGTGTACGTATTCGTCTGTTTTTCTCGTTGTAGATGCATTTTATAAATCATTTTTTGAAACAATATTAATCAAAGGTGTTAAAATCTTATTGAAACTATAGATATGACGTTGGTATTTGATAAAAACATTTGTTTTTTTCAAAATGTGAAAAATTACTAATTTCGCCAATTAACCAACGATGTGTTCTATATTTGAACTTTGTTTATTATAAAAGCGACGTTTCGACTGTGTATTTCAGTCATCTTCAAGCTAGAATTTCTATCACTAGTGATACTAGTCGACCTTAGATGTAAGCAATGATAGAAATTCGAGCTTGAAAATGACTGAAATAGACAGTCGAAACGTCGCTATTATAATAATGAAAATTCAAATATAGAACACTTCGTTGGTTAATTGGTGAGGTTAGAGTCATTTTTCACATTTTGAATTTTGGATATTAACGAAATTAGATTCAATTAATAATTTGTTTTTTTTTAAAATAATCGCAGGTAGATTGTATAACATTTAGGTAGTAATCGTCTTTGAATTATTTTAATAATTCCTACTATTCCTAAAAGTAACATAAGTTTGTTGAAAAACAACAGGTATTTATACAAACAATTTCAAATTCATACATATTTGCGATTGAAATTAATTCCGAAACACATTTTATAATTTTCATTTACTTTTGTTACATAAACATCCAAAATATCCCAGAAATGATGTAGTTAACCAATTTCTTAAATTAAATAAGTATACAATGGGATTTTTTATAACATAAAAAGTAACTTCGTGTTTGATTGGAACTTTTGTTTTATTTCATGAAAGTATGTACATCAGAAAAAGTAAACGATTTTGTTGTTATATTTAGTAAAAATTATTAAGGCTTCTTTTGAATTCCAGTTAAATATACCATTGACTCCATGTTTTTACAATTAAAAGTTATATTATATTTGAGGTCTGTATAAGTAAGTAGACAATAAAACCGTATGCTAAAAATATTCAGAATTATGTATAGACTTACCCAGTGTTAGATATGGAGCTGATGATAGGATTTCTTGTTCCAGTAATATCGATTAACAAAGAAAACTTGGAGGTCGAGTCTGAAGGTGACAATAAGTGCATCATATCAAGTTTTTGTAAACGGGTGGTAGAACACACACTTTTTTTAACTCACCAACTTGCTTATTACACATCAACATATATTACAGAAAATATAAAAAAAGCAAATGAAAATCACTTGATAAAGTGTAATCTATTTAAACATAAATCTAATACGTGTTTAAAATCTTCTTAAACGCCTTCTATACCAATAAGTTAACCAACTCGGACTAAGTAATTGTCTTCCCATTCTACCATCATGCGCATACCATTCTGACATCATGGATTCATATCATTCTGATTAAATTGTGTAGTAAAAAACAATTACACTAAGTTTTTGTAAATTTTTTTGGCATACATTTCTGGTAAAATTTCTGAAGATATTTGTACATCAAATTAAGCCGAATTATTAGTTAGTTTTTTATAACTTGCCCTTTTGAATGATATGCGAAACGAATAAGACGATTAAACAAAACAATTCGGGTATTTTAATCAAGGTACTTAATTCATCCAAAATGTTTGTGTGTCCACACATCTTTAAATAATAATCAAATAAACCTTTCACAAATATATAGTAACCATATAAAATACTGCTTAAAATCAGCGGCGAATTGCTCAAGTCTATTTTATAATCTAGTGATAAAATAGAATTTTAATTTTTTATTTTATAGCTACTTAACATTTATAATCTTATAGTTTTCTACCAGGTTATAAATGATTACCATAATTCGAATTTTGTTTTTATTTTCGAAACCTTTAATGTGTTCAGTAACCCTAGATTTCAGCATTGTAAAAGTTTCGAAAATAAAAAACAAAATTCTAATTATGAGAATCATCTCTTACTTATTAAAAAACAATAACTTCAATAAATATTATACTTAAATTGTACACATTTTAAGTAAAAACTTAGGATTAAATGTATTGAAATAATAAAATAAAAAATTATAATTCCGATTTACAGCTGAATGGTGAATAAGACTATTTACCACCGTTAAATTTTGTTTAAACATAATCCGCCCCGTTGGTTAAGCCAAATACAAGTATGTAGTATTTTATTTAAACCAATTTACCATTTGAAATAGTTATAGTGGTAGTCAATATAAATATATTTGTAACTACTTCAAATCAATGTAAGTATGTGTAACTCAATAAAGAAAGCATTATCTCTATAATGATTTCAAAATACTAGATATACTTCATTTACTGTCTCCAGCGATGTGCCCCTTCCAATGTCTTGGATGCGCACTGGCAAAATCGTAAGTAGGGAGAAAAAAACTCATTATACTCTCGACTCTTGTTCATTAAACATACTTTTTCATACAGTACCTGCCAAAAGTTTTGTTCAATCATGAATAGTAGTGCGAGTCGAAAACAAGCGTTAAAGCCTTTAATATGTCTTCAAATATAAATAAACATCTCGTTGATATTTTCAGTAGTAAAT
>NW_020442465.1:542743-545477 GCF_000699045.2 Agrilus planipennis
CTTTTCTGGCCTAGTGCTGTTCTTTTCTATTTTGCACCGGTCAAACTGAAGGTCACATCGCTACAGAAAGTAAACGAAGTATACGGATTAACTGTGTCATTTTTGCTAAACAGGGGCACATAGATTTAAATTGTTATTGTAAAAATATATGTACGTGAAAGGTTTATTGTATCATACTTATAGATATATTTTTTGAATAATAATTTTGTTTAAATATATAAGTAGTATAGAAAATTAGTTGTTTTTTCTAACAGACTTTTATAATTAAATTAAAGTTTTTGCAGGCTTGAGACATAAGCTCCGAAAAGTGTTTAGAACGTCTTCCAATACTTCGGTTACGAGCCAAAGGCTGATAACGCAGTTGACGTCAGCAGCCCTCTGTGCAAGCACGCCAGTTCTACCAACAGCCCCTAAAATTCCCCCAGTCGTAAAATCTCTGATAAGACCACTTACAGTTCCTCAACTTCAGATTACTTTAGTTAGTAATAATAACGATGAATATACCGATAGTAATAATAAAGACTCGGATGATGCTGAAGTGACCAAAAACAATTTTGACGATAAAGTGAGATTGGAAATGATCGAAGAGGCGAGTGCAATGAGCAAGTATTAAATAAATAAATTATTAAATTATATTATGTAAATTAAGTCAGTGATCATCTTGTATTAGTGGTGCTTTCGAAAAGATTTCATGTGATAAACTTGTATTTAGGAAACTTTCGGGCGGCCTCTCTTTTATACACCGAATGACCATTAGGTACTTAATTGTTTGTCTTATTAATAATTTACGGTAAGTAACTTATTTTTTAATTTTTAAACAAACTATTCTAGTGTAAGATACTATATCTATGCAGTGGTGCTTTATCATAACTAATATTCGTCATGTGTCCAATAAGTAAAATAAAATTTGCAATAAATATAGTAATATTAAATACCCATTTTTTAAATAAATTAAATGTATCCGATTTTATTGTAAGCCTTCATATTATTGTAAAGTAGAACTGATAAACTCTTGTAAAATTTACATGTTTTCCTTTTAGTGATTTTTATAGATTTTAAAGCACAATAAGTACCTATCAGTTAGAAATGTTGAATTATGAATTATTTTATTATTTCTTGTAAAACAGAATAAAATGTTTTAATAAAACTGTCTTTAGATAATTCAAGATAAATTGTAGTAGAAATAAATACATTTTTGGTACTTTTCCATTTCATTTCAATCGCTGAATTTAATGGAAAATTTTATCGACAAAAAAATCTTAATTCCCTCCTCTTAAACTTAAACAATCCGTAAAATGTTCTGAGGCCATGAATATTGAACAATAATATTCCCAGTTACCTATTTATCGTATGGCTTTAAAAATTTATATGAAGAGTAATTGGATTATTTAAATTAATATTGCCTACCCACTGAAAACAATGCTGTGATTGCAATAAATCAGAAACATTTTTCAGTTTAAAATATCGCACTTTTGCTTTATGCATAAGCGCAAGGCCTTTCCAGTAAGATGGCTGCCCTTACCCAGTGTTAGATATGGAGCTGATGATAGGATTTCTTGTTCCAGTAATATCGATTAACAAAGAAAACTTGGAGGTCGAGTCTGAAGGTGACAATAAGTGCATCATATCAAGTTTTTGTAAACGGGTGGTAGAACACACACTTTTTTTAACTCACCAACTTGCTTATTACACATCAACATATATTACAGAAAATATAAAAAAAGCAAATGAAAATCACTTGATAAAGTGTAATCTATTTAAACATAAATCTAATACGTGTTTAAAATCTTCTTAAACGCCTTCTATACCAATAAGTTAACCAACTCGGACTAAGTAATTGTCTTCCCATTCTACCATCATGCGCATACCATTCTGACATCATGGATTCATATCATTCTGATTAAATTGTGTAGTAAAAAACAATTACACTAAGTTTTTGTAAATTTTTTTGGCATACATTTCTGGTAAAATTTCTGAAGATATTTGTACATCAAATTAAGCCGAATTATTAGTTAGTTTTTTATAACTTGCCCTTTTGAATGATATGCGAAACGAATAAGACGATTAAACAAAACAATTCGGGTATTTTAATCAAGGTACTTAATTCATCCAAAATGTTTGTGTGTCCACACATTTTTAAATAATAATCAAATAAACCTTTCACAAATATATAGTAACCATATAAAATACTGCTTAAAATCAGCGGCGAATTGCTCAAGTCTATTTTATAATCTAGTGATAAAATAGAATTTTAATTTTTTATTTTATAGCTACTTAACATTTATAATCTTATAGTTTTCTACCAGGTTATAAATGATTACCATAATTCGAATTTTGTTTTTATTTTCGAAACCTTTAATGTGTTCAGTAACCCTAGATTTCAGCATTGTAAAAGTTTCGAAAATAAAAAACAAAATTCTAATTATGAGAATCATCTCTTACTTATTAAAAAACAATAACTTCAATAAATATTATACTTAAATTGTACACATTTTAAGTAAAAACTTAGGATTAAATGTATTGAAATAATAAAATAAAAAATTATAATTCCGATTTACAGCTGAATGGTGAATAAGACTATTTACCACCGTTAAATTTTGTTTAAACATAATCCGCCCCGTTGGTTAAGCCAAATACAAGTATGTAGTATTTTATTTAAACCAATTTACCATTTGAAATAGTTATAGTGGTAGTCAATATAAATATATTTGTAACTACTTCAAATCAATGTAAG
>NW_020442465.1:546919-566673 GCF_000699045.2 Agrilus planipennis
TTTCGGGCGGCCTCTCTTTTATACACCGAATGACCATTAGGTACTTAATTGTTTGTCTTATTAATAATTTACGGTAAGTAACTTATTTTTTAATTTTTAAACAAACTATTCTAGTGTAAGATACTATATCTATGCAGTGGTGCTTTATCATAACTAATATTCGTCATGTGTCCAATAAGTAAAATAAAATTTGCAATAAATATAGTAATATTAAATACCCATTTTTTAAATAAATTAAATGTATCCGATTTTATTGTAAGCCTTCATATTATTGTAAAGTAGAACTGATAAACTCTTGTAAAATTTACATGTTTTCCTTTTAGTGATTTTTATAGATTTTAAAGCACAATAAGTACCTATCAGTTAGAAATGTTGAATTATGAATTATTTTATTATTTCTTGTAAAACAGAATAAAATGTTTTAATAAAACTGTCTTTAGATAATTCAAGATAAATTGTAGTAGAAATAAATACATTTTTGGTACTTTTCCATTTCATTTCAATCGCTGAATTTAATGGAAAATTTTATCGACAAAAAAATCTTAATTCCCTCCTCTTAAACTTAAACAATCCGTAAAATGTTCTGAGGCCATGAATATTGAACAATAATATTCCCAGTTACCTATTTATCGTATGGCTTTAAAAATTTATATGAAGAGTAATTGGATTATTTAAATTAATATTGCCTACCCACTGAAAACAATGCTGTGATTGCAATAAATCAGAAACATTTTTCAGTTTAAAATATCGCACTTTTGCTTTATGCATAAGCGCAAGGCCTTTCCAGTAAGATGGCTGCCTTCCGCCTTATCAATGCGATACGCAATGTGTGATGCGGATTCGTCTTTAGCTGCGGACTTCGTTCTTATTTTACCGAATGGATTACAGATAAACTCTTGATGAAAAACGTTAATCTTAGTAGGTTATATCATATTATTATCATATTTTTTTGGTCTGTTGATAATTTCTTTTAAAGAAAAGGTCGTTTTACAAAATGTCTTGCGAGCATGTAGCTTTATTGATTAGATATAGTGCGCAACCCTTTTCAAAATAATTTATTTAAAGGATAAATTATAAAATTCAATAAAGTAAATTTATAAAATAGATTATTTGGTCTTATATGTACATAAAATAAATATCCTATAATTCGACTGACTTTTTGTTTTTTCTCCTGCGTTTTGACTTTAGATTGGAAAGGATTTCGTAAGCTTGTTGTATTTCCATGAACTTTTCCTGTGCTATCCTTTGTTGTGTGGGATCCTTAACTTTGTCAGGATGCCATTCGCGGCTTAAATGACGCCATCTTGCGGTTATTTCAGATTGGGATGCTGTCGGCGACAGTCCCAAAACTTTATATGAATTTTGTTCACCTTGAGGATCGAATAAATCGATAATTTGTTTCCATACTTCGTACCTACAAGAAAATCATGATATATGACAGTACTGGCGCATGAATATTGCCTTTTGTTGTAAGTCTGCGAGATAAACTACTTTTCCCTAGGCGACCGAACTAAAGTATCCAGTGAGTTACAGGATAAACCAAAGTAGTTTGTGTCCCAAATCCTGTTATCAGTTAACCCCGATTTTATGATAAACTATATTTTTCCTAGACGATCAAACTAGTTTATCCGAAAAGTGATTGGGTGAATCAGTTTTGAACTACATGGTCTAATCCAAACAATTCTGTCCTAAATCTGATGCTTCCTGGACGGCCAAACTAGTTTATCCAAACAGCGATTGGATGAATCAGTTTGGGCTAGGCCAAGTGTCCTCGATCTGCTACCGGCCAAACTTAATTTCAGGATAAACTAGTGTCAAATATGGTTAAATTTCAAATTAGGACATCCTAAACTAACCAAACTAACTGTCAAGACGTGGAAATTTTTAAAAAGGGAAAGAATTTAGTAAAAAATAAATAAATAACCGAATTATAGTTGGTTTAGGTTAACCTGGTTTGATAAATAAGTAGATATACTTAATTCTATCTGTGTTAATCATCACTTACCATCCATTATGCTGAGCAAATTGATAAGTGTCGTACAGGGATCTTTTAAGGTCGGTCCACCAGGGTGAAGTGAAGAGGTGGTGAATGGCTTCACTTATAGGTATTTCATCGCCGTTTGAGTCGGTCACTTTGCCATTAAAATACAAGTACGATCCCCAGAGGGACAGGTAGATTGAACCACACAAGCAAAGGACTAGAATTCTTCTGCAAGTTTTAAGGATATTTGTGGTTATTGTTTTTAATTCAATAGATAACTTATAACAGGCAAATACAAAATTTGTGGCATTTTTTAAAACGCGCTGTTAAGGCAGCAGGTAATAGTTGGTTTGTGTTCTGTCGGAGCAGTCTGCGACGCGCTGATGAGATCCAAAAAGATCGAAATCGCGATCCGCGTCTGGCAGTTTCGACAGAATACAGACCACTTCGAATTATTTTATTCGATTATGGTAACGTGCCTATCACGTTGAGGTTAGCTACGCCGGGATTCGTTTCAGCAAGTAGATATCCATATATTTAAATGGACCTTGTTGGAGCATACGTAATCCTAAAATGTAGCATCGTACTACAGATGGCGTTTAGCGCGCCATTTGTGGTATTTCCTAAAACGCGCTGTTAAGACAGCAGGTAAAAGTTGGTTCTGTGTTCTGTCGGAGCTGCCTGCGACGCGCTGATGAGATCCAAAAAGATCTAAATCGCGATTCGCGTCTGGCAATTTTTTGTGATTATTATTTATAGGCCTCTTAAACATTGATATTCTGTCGCTCTGTTGCTATATTTTAAACAACCCCAATTTTATTAGCTGGAGAGGTATTATTTTATTCGCATGTACCTTCACTTTAGATTAAGTAAATATATAGTTGGTCATTAATAACCATGATAAGTGCGTGGTTATTCGGTAATTTACAATTTATATTTCCAATCAATTTTTGATTTTGCTAAATGCCACTGGTTTCTCTTAAAATATTTAAACTAACGACATTGGTACATTTACTTACTTATATAATGGCTTCTTTTTTCGTGGCGTTCTTCTCCAATCTTTTGAAAATTGGTCGAATGCTAGAGCTGAAAATACTACCATGCAAGTGCACCAGACGCTTTCGTCAAATATGTACCATCGTAAAAAATACCCTACGTAGGCAAACACGAGGGCCCAAACGATGTTCCCCTTTTCTCTTCCTATGTTCCCTACCACCCAAACACCTGTAAAAACATATAAACCAATGACCCATTGGTCTACACAAATCAGAATAGGTAGGTACAGGTCTGACGAAGGAAGCTGGCGAGCGGTCGCGCAGGTAATTGCCCATTTATGACCTATTTGGGTAAGTCACTTGGAACCGATACATAAATAAGCTTTCAGTAGGCGTAAATTATAGTATTAATACAGATAGGACAGTAGCGTACTAGAAAATAATGTAAAAACATTACTTATCAAAAAGAAAAAATTAACCTATTGGTTTTGTTTTATAGTTATTTTTCACATTCACTCTCATCATGGGAATATCTATCACTGTCACCAACATCAACAATTAGTTCTTCTGTTTGTCTGTCTATTACTTGCTCACTGATTCCTGTTTTTAAATATTTAATCTGCGCCCCTAATAGGAATACTGAAGAATGAGGGCTGCAACCGTTATACCTAAAACTGCCTACTTTTGCCACCGCGCATCCACGCCATTGTAAAATTTACGCCAGCTTCCAGCGTCAGGCCTGTACATGGACTGGAAATTTCATTTACGACTACAGCAGCAAATTGAAATCTGAATGTGACTCCAAAATTGCTGGTATGTTAGATTTTCTTACATCAAAATCCGAAGCAAGCAAATGGGTTTTTGGAAGCACAAGAGAAGAAAGGACAGTGACCACCGACGTATTTTTCGTCGTTGAATAGGAATTTAATCTCAGAATTGTTCAAGCACATTACGATTTTGATGTATCTTAACTTCAATCTAAATTTGTGATTATTTAACTTGTTTCAAATTTTTATTCGAACAATATATCAAAAATGGTTATCATATTTTCAGTTTATTTATCAAACCGAACTTGACTGTAGTCCCAGAGTTACTGGGGCAATTCTGAAGTCAAATTCGAATTTGGTAAGATGATTATTAATTTCTTGGTAATTTAGTACTCCTACACCACTTTACATGACTCTTAAGAGGGCTAGAAACTGGATCATTTCTAAAGTTGAAGTTGGAGTATTTATTTAAAAATTAACACTCTGAGGAAATTCTAGGGTCAAATTTCATCTCAATGTTAATGACTACCTTATCGTTTCTTTCTTTTTTGCTTCATCATCATAAGGTCGTCAGTTCTAACACTGGCTGGAAGCGCACCTTCAGTCGTTCCTATCCTGAGCTAATCTTCGCATTTCTCTAAAACTACAACATTCCACATCCTTAACTAATCTTCCTCTACTCCTCTTAGCTCATGTTTTTGCCTATAATATGTCTCTGATTAGACCTTCATGCCTGAGACTTATCTAACTTTCTATATACCTATTGGGTTGTTCGGAAAGTCATTTCGTTTTTTCCCGACAGAGGATTTAATTGTATTCTTTTGCACCAAACTTCACATTTAAGCCGTATAATTTTTATATGCTTTGAGAGCTCATATAGCAAGGCTTGTGTGTGAAAAATTCCAATTAATTCTACGCAGTAGTTTTTGGTTGGTGCCCTTTTAAATATGGAGAGCGATAAGCAGCATTTTCGACATATCTTACTGTTTTACTACAGAAAGGGTAAAAATACTGTTCAAGCCAGAAAGAAATTGACTGATGTGTATGGAGAAGGTGTGTTGACAGTACGCCAGTACCAGAACTGGTTCGCTAAATTTCGATCCGGCAATTTTGATGTCGAAGATGCAACACGTTCGGGAAGGCCGGTTGAAGCTGATAAAGACGCGATAAAGGCATTAGTTGATGTGAACCGGCGAATAACAACACGTGAGATCGGATTAAGGTTAAATTTATCAAATTCAACAGTTTATGACCACTTGAAAGGCCTGGGATTATCCTCGAAGCTCGATGTATGGGTTCCCCATGTTCTCACAGAGAGAAATCTGTGTCGCCGCATTCACGTCTGCGATACGCTTCTCAAACGTCACAAAAATGATCCGTTTTTGAAGCGCATCATCACTGGGGACGAAAAATGGGTTGTATACAATAACGTCAAACGCAAGAGGTCATGGAGCAAAAAAGAAGAACCAGCTCAAACCATTTCCAAAGCCGATATTCACCAAAAAAAGGTGATGCTGTCTGTTTGGTGGGATTTTAAAGGAATCGTTTTATTGAGCTTTTACCGGATAACACAACGATTAATTCGGAAGTCTACTTTCATCAGCTGGACAAACTGAATGATGGTGGTAAAACCTTCACCTCAAATGAGGAGGTCAAAAACCTCCTCGATCAGTTTTTTGCCAGCAAAGACCAAAATTTTTATGAGCGTGGAATTATGCTACTACCAGAAAGATGGCAAAAGGTGTTGGACCAGAACGGTTAATATATAATTTAACAAATTATTTGTTTATTATACGAAAACTGTCTTTCATTTCCACAAAAAAAAACGAAATGACTTTCCGAACAACCCTATAAAATCAGCCACTTCTTTTAATCTTTCGTTTTCTACCTTTACTTTCGCTCTTTCCCTACGTTTTCTTCCCTTGCATACCAGTATTTTTGTTTTACTTTTATTTATTATCATACAATAGTGTTTAGTCAAATTTTTTGCTTGTTTATACTTAATTCAAATTTTTTTATTATTAAAACTTTTATTTGGACATGTTGGAATGAGAGGCCTTCACATTCCGTAAAGCAAATTTATAAATTTAACAATAAAAGTCCCCAAGCAATTATTATAAATATCTGTATTATTGTGTTCGAAGTGATAATCATCATGAACGTGCCAAAGTATTTCTTGTTAAATATTGTACTTTTGCATTCTTGAGCGTACCTACAGGTACAGCTTTTATTTTTAATAATTGTTATTATTTTTTAAAGTAAATATTAGAAGGGAGTAACTACGTTCGATAACTTACACTGGAACTAATGATAAAACACGATAAGGACTGCTTATTAACGTCAACCAAAATGATGTAAAAAATGGTTGTTAACAGCATTTACTGTTTTGTACTATAAAGTGGAACCACGACAGAATTATTACCGTGTTTGTCCGTTACAATGATTTAATACTTCTCTAAACACCGAAACTAATTGGTTAGGTCGTGTAACATAAAGAATGATATTCTGTTTGTTACTATTACACGTATGCGGTTTTAGTTTTCAAATAAAAATCGTTTTTTACACTTAAACTATTATAAGAAAGTAAAAATAAAAGTAACTAGTTACGGCAATAAAATCATTACTTAATGATTATTGCCAAATATTTCCCTAATACCCTTATAAATTCAAATCAAATCCAATAGGGGGTTAACAAGTTAGATTTTTAATCTTTTATCTCTTATTGACATTTGATTTGACTTTAAAATTTTATTACTATTATCTTTAGTTTATTAGGTTGTTAATCTGATTTTTCAATCACTAGTTAAAAATTTTAACCACTAATGAGTTTGTGGAAGTTTGTGTAAAAATCTGTAGAAAATTTTACACATTTGAGATCATATATTTACTTCGTATTCACTCACCAACTCGTCCATTTAATTTAATCTTTTACATTATCGCAGTTTAAATATGCATAAGATAATGAATAATTAGTTAAAGCATTCAGTACATTCTCACTATTAAACAAACGACAAACATTTCTAGGATCTATTATTTCATAAAATAGGAAGTTTTGCTATAGAAGAAAATTAATTATGAAATATTATTCTGAAAATGAATTTCTTGAATTCTTTTTTGCCCACTACACACTTCCTCAAATTAATGAGGAAAAATTAATTAATTAAAAAAAAAACAAAATTGATATAAACTAAAAAATTGCGATTACCTAAGGCAGCTCCTAACGGAATTAGCCAGTGAAGAAAACTCCAATTAACACCACCAACATCATCTTCCGGTATTGCCACCATGACCAATTGGGCCCATGAGTAAGCAACCATAATGGCAGATATAAATCTGCTGGATGAAAATGGGGGCTAAAAATAAAAACGACTTTAATTGCAGGAAAAGTATTTAATATTGAAAAATGTTCCCATTTCAAAATTTTGCCATAAGTTCTCTATAGCTTTCACATTATAAATATTTATCAATACGTTTTGCTGCTAAATTACTGTGTTTAGTTTTATCTACTTATAGTTCCAGGTTTAAAATTGTTAATTCTACGCAAATTTTATTTCATTATTAACGCCATTAAATCTTAATTTAGAAAATGAAGCTCAATTAGTCGTGCAATCAAGAAGGAAATTTTCTCATTACAGGAAAGTGCGTCTATTAATTATTTAATAAATTTAATTAAACTAAACCTTTCAAGGAAATTTCTATTCTTGAAGTACAACTTAACTTTTTGCTAAAGCTAGTGACTTTAACAGCATTAAACGTTTGATACGAAAGTAAGGATATCAAAAAAAAAAAGATAAGTATTTATGTACAATATAGAAAGACATTTGAATGAATACATATAGTTGATAGTGGGATTCACAATTCATTATTTTTTATTAATCTTGTTAAACTAAATGAATGTTTATAAAATATTTTCTTAAAAACTGAAGTAATTGGGTAGAACAAACAGAATAGCTCAAAACCCCAACGCCAAAACACGACACTGTAGTTGTCCGAAGCACTTTTCGGTAACAAAGTTACCTTCTTCAGGGACCCAGTTTACTTCAGTCCCTGAAGAAGGTAACTTTGTTACCGAAAAGTGCTTCGGACAACTACAGTGTCGTGTTTTGGCGTTGGGGTTTTGAGCTATTCTGTTTGTTCTACAACAACCGCCAAAGTTTTTCCAATCTTCATATGAAGTAATTGGAACAAGGGGAGAATAAGGTGCTAGACGATGAATAGGTATACGATAAATAGAGACTAACTGCTAGCTAATATCACAATTTTAAAAGTGTTCTTTAGAGATCTCACGTGGAAGATGTTTTTATTTCAAAATTGACAGTTCAGATTTCAATGGATTTGTCATAATTTATGTTTCTGTTGTTTGTTAATTGATCTTTATTGATTTGCTCAACAGAATGTAGATATATTTATTTGTTTCTGGGAGATGGTGGACGTTAAATAATTTTAATAAAACATACTTTAACGTTATTATTCCTTTTACAACTCCAAATCGGTAAAGTAAAATAATTATTGAACTAATGCACATTCTGTACTGGAATTCCTAATCGTAAATTGAACACTTAATAAAGCAAGAAGTATTCAGGAGCATTTGTTCATCAAGTCAAAAAATAATGTACTTGGATTGTATACGTGCACAGGACTTCGGATTATAACAGGATATAGATACATATGTATGTATGAATGTAGGTATGTATAATCATGAAGTAACAGATTTAGAATTAAAAAAAAAACGTTTTTAAACGTATCTTCAAGTGCAGTTTTAATTATTCAGTTGAATTGATAAACAGTTATAAATACCATGCGTATAATTGAGGAAGAAAATATTTATACAAGACAAACAATTATCGTCGTAGTATTATATATATAAAAATGATTTTTTAATATCATTCGCACTTATTTGAGTATTTATTCGACATAATGTTCAAGGGGCTCTTAATAGTAATTAACATCGACTGGTTAAATTATTGTGTATTTAAATCAATATATTTCTTCTCTGTAAATTGATTGAGAATGTCACATAAAAATGATTGTACCTTCTTTTCCTTTCTGAGTTTCAAAATAAATTCCTCGATGAACTCGGGATCTTCGTTGGCATCCCTGACGTATCTGGGAATCTTGGTGACATCGGCCAACCACCCCAAGCAGTAACCTCCCAGAGTGCTCCACGTAAGGAAAGCGTGAGCATCTCGTTCAAGATAAAACAAATGAAGTCCGAAAATACCACCAAACAACCACAAAATGTACGCCACTATCACACTTTTGTGCTGCTTTTCATCCGGAGCACTTTTCGTTAAGTTAATCCAGCTAGCCATTATCGATAAAAAAAGGAAAAACAGCTACACGTAACACTAGTATCACAAAAGAATAAATTTATGCAGAATATTTTGAGTACATAAAAAAATTTAATTAACTAAGACTAATAGATAAATAATTTTTAAAACAATTTCAACAAACTCGAAAACTACATTTTAACGCATTTCCTTTTGATCGAAAAAATTTGTGGAGGCTATTCACAAGTTACATTTTCACTCATGTTAACGTATTATTCAGCATCTTTTGAAAATGCGAAACTCGTATAACAAGTAGGTAGGTTGATATGTTTAAACATATAGATGTGACTGTTGAAAATGTTGTCCACGTACACTTCCATGGCGTTGGCCCGAGGTGGAAGGAGGCAGTTAGTTGGAGGTATTCATACGGTACTTTTGAGTTAGCGTTACAGCTAGACGATGCGCTTTCTCTTTTTACCATAACAACAGTTCATAAACACATATAATGAGAGAGACAGAGAACAATTTTGATGACCAGTTGTCCTACATTCGACCCAAAGAAGAGGTTCTGCTTGACCTTGATCTTGATATTTTTACCTGGACAAATCTCTCATTAGTTATTACTTACTGCCTGCGAGATATCAACTCACAAGGAACTTGTGACAGTGAATCGAAGTTAATGAAGATAAAATTTTATCGATTCGTTTATTTTCTTGTGTATTAAATTGTATGTCCATACAAAACAGTTATAACTAAGGAAAATATATGTCAAGTACCCAATTTAGTCTCAAAACTTTTAATTTGGGAAAACTTTTTATTTTAAGAAAAAATGCGTTGAACAAAATTCAGCTTTGGAAAATCATTTACTTTTATCTAATAAATACAGTAAATAAACTTTAGTAAATACTTAGGAACTACAACAAGAAAAACAATTTCAAATTTTATTTTCCAATTGAACTCTTGCGGAGTTCAGTTGAAGTATGATTAATTTTAGTCCTGCAGTTAGACAAACACGAAAAGCTCAAGGAAGATTTCGTCAGACGTGTACAATTTTCGTAGCAGCTTTATGCATGAGTTTTGGTTCGACTTCGAGAGATAGCGCTACGAGGCAGTATTTTCCCAAAATTAATATATTTACTTTCTTTTAATGACCATAGTCATCACACATTAAAGTAAATTCAAATTCTTTAATAAATTTGAATTTTCGTTTGGAAATTTTGCGGAAAATATAGTATTTTATTGGGTGGGTACTTCTATTGATATCTAGTACCATTAATATTTGTAATTTTTCCTTTAGTTCTTTGTTAACAAATAAAGATAGTTATTAAAACGCTTTTCTTTAAAATTTTACATTTATAAATTAGCAAAAACAAAGTTACCTTCTTCAGGGACCCAGTTTACTTCAGTCCCTGAAGAAGGTAACTTTGTTACCGAAAAGTGCTTCGGACAACTACAGTGTCGTGTTTTGGCGTTGGGGTTTTGAGCTATTCTGTTTGTTCTACAACAACCGCCAAAGTTTTTCCAATCTTCATATTTCGTCATGGCTTCCCGGTCATCGGATTTAAACAGGTATCACAAACTTAGTTGTAAGATTAGATTAATTGGTGCAGATATCCAATTCTTAAAAACCTGTAAACGTAACTCTCTTTTCCCAGAGTTTATGAATATTAAAGTTTCAAAGAACTGTAAAGTTATTGAAAAAATAACCACTTTTGCTAAGCGTAAGTGGCTAGATTTAGAATTGGATTTCTTGTACTCAAAACGTAGTCTACTTGAAATAGAGGCGTATAATTTATTTAAATCTTTAACTTATAATTTAAGTGAAAAAGAATTCAAAAAATGGAGCGATTTTCAAAGGAAGATGTTTTTATCTATAGATTGTAAATTTCATAAAAAGGTGAACATTCATAAAAAGAAGTTACGTAAGTTAGGTATATTCTCCAAACCACTTCCTAAGAAAGTCGAACACATTGTAGAGAATCTGTCATCTCAAGTTTTTGATAATGCCGAAATTAGTTTACTCAATAAAGGATTAAAGTTTGCCTTGCCTTCTCCTGCTACAGCCTTAGAAAATGTTATAGGACATGTTGAAAGTTCAATTCAACATCTTGATGACAATTCCAAAGGCTATATCAGAGAGGCTTGCAAACTAAAATTGAAAACCAGCTTAAAATCTCAGAGTTCCCATATTAAAAATGCTAATATGAAAGTTATCAAAAAATTGAGAGATAAGGATTGTTTTTACGTAAAAGCTGACAAAGGTAATAAAGTTGTGATTTTGGATAAAAAAGACTATTACGATCGGGTTGATGACCTTATTAACAACGGACCTTATTCAAAATTAAATAAAAATCCTTTACCTAGTATGGTTGCTGGGTTTACTAAAACCGTAAAACAATGTCACAACATTATTACTCCTACATTAAAACGAAATTTACTTGTATCATGTCCAACAGTTCCCCGTTTGTACTGTTTGCCCAAGATACATAAACCAGGTAAGTCGATGCGACCAATTGTCTCTGCAATTGGTGCACCAACTTATAAATTAGCCAAGTGGTTGACAAATGAATTCAACAACCTCCCTATTAAACCACCTAGTTTTTCAGTTAAAAATTCTATTGAATTCATAAACAAAGTCAAAGACGTAAAACTAAAAGACAGTGAGGTTATGGTTTCATTTGATGTTTGCTCCCTTTTTCCAAGTGTACCTGTTCCGCTTACTTTGACGTATTTAGAGGATTTACTTAAAGAAAATGGTTTCTCCGCCGACATTGTAGCTGAGTACATAACTCTGGCTTCAATGTGCATGCGGCAAAATTATTTTCAGATAAATGGTTGCTTCTACGAACAGAAAGAAGGAACAGCTATGGGGAATTCTTTATCACCCTTTATAGCCGACCTTTTTATGAGTCGTTTTGAAAGTGACCTTAGCCACCTTGAGTTTTTTCCTCGAATATGGCTTAGNTTTACTAGTTATTATTTAAAAAGTTCCAAACAAAATCAGAATAAAATTAGTACATAATAATTGAGTAATTAGCAACATTTAGATTAATATGTTAGAACAGTGTATTTATCACTTCTTGTTAACATTCAATTTGATTATTTTTGCGTAGAGTAATGCCCAGGTAATAAACAAGTGCATAATATAGATTAATGACATTTCTAACAGACTGTTTTGGGATATTCCAACGGTGTAAAACCAACATGGTGTCACAATTTAGGTTATGTTACAGCCGCCATTATTTGTTATAGATACTGCATGTTCTGTTATTGATGCATTCTTCTTAAAAATGTACACAATATTTAGAAGAAATGGTAACCTGACAATTGTAACTACTAAATTCAAATTGTGACCCCATTTTGGATACTTAGATTTAGATATGTCAAAACAATTCCCGTAATAAGGAAGTCACTTACCTTCTATTTGACAATGAGTCCTTACCTGAGCACTGTTCTATCAGTAAAAGGAAGAGAGAATATTGTTCGTTCACTTAGAGAAAAATACAGGGTGGATGATGCGTATAAACGAAGCATCGGTAGCTGGCTGTCCCCGCAGTATGGCCGGTCGCTTACCGTCAGATGTTTCGGATCAAAACCCAACCGTAAGGCCACTTTTACACAGTGCGATAACGACACGATTTACCGCATGCGGTAAATCGCAACAACACAAAAGTATATCCAAAATAAATGTATTTAAAGCGAACGCTTTAACACTGATGCGATCCGATATTAAAATCCTTGAAGTGAAAAATATCGCAAATATATTCCGATTTGTATTAACAAATAGTGCGATAAAAATACTGCACGACACGTAATATTTAATGTAGCCAAATGTACGCTTTGACACATATCGTGTGTTGCACCAATCGTTGTCCACGGTTGCCAATACTCATTAACATGTCTTTCTCAAAGAAAAAAATATTCAATTACAAAATAGTCGATTTAATAGAATTACTGTTTTTCACTCCATTAGATACAATCAATTAAACCAGACAACAGTGAGAGGATAGGTAGGCTTGTATTTCAACTTGGAACGTTGCCGAAACAGTATGAAGTTGCATAATTAAAAGCGATACGATACGACAAATCGCGTGCAGTAAACCGTGTCGATATCGCCTTGTGTGAAAGTGGCCTAAGCCTCTGGCGTCGTAAATTTCTAACAGTTACGCCCATTATAACAGTTTGCACACATCGATCTGGCATCGTGTACCTTTCTCTAAGTGAGCGGACTCTAACAGCGTTTATTTGTAATTATTACGTACACTTATTAGCACAACAGTTCTTCTGTAAATCAAATTACACTATTGTATTTTCACTTTAACAATTTCAGTTCGTCATACGGCACTTCCAGAGTAGGAAAAGGTGGTAGTTCTTTTACTAAAGTCAACATAACCGCTTTCAGGACACTGAAAAGCTTCAAATTTGATAGTTCTTTTTTTCTGTCTGGGATGTTGTAACGTTTTACTTTTAACGGAGAAACTACTTGAACTGTTTGAGCTCGAGCTACCCAGTTCTGAAACGCCCAGAAAGCCCTCATGTACTAAAGTACCGCCGTGGGGCATAGTTCCATATTTAAGGCTGTTCGAATGGGGAAAAGCGTTACAATAATTTAAGCTGCTGTGACTGTAGTTTTTAATTTGGATGGGAACGGTTTGACCGTAAAAATTATTAGCCGAGTTTGATGGTTTACTGTTAATGATTTCGTCTTTTTTATCCGTCGAACTTTTTGAACTACTCGTAGGGGTTAGTTCTAAAAGTTTGTTTGTCGAGCAAACGTCCGGGGGCGTTCTGCTCAATAGAGGTCCATATTCGGAGTCGTGTTTCGCCTGCTTGTGGTCCATGTTCGCATAAACAGAACGATTAGGAGAGTAAGTATGAGTCATTACATAATCACATGATAATCTCTGATGTTCTTTCAATTTTCGATCAGCACCTGGTACCATAACTCGTACCTGAAACAAAGAAAAAGCTTTTTGGGCTTCCCAACTAAAACAAGGTTTATGTACAATTAATATTACAAAAAGTGGGCTACCTTATCATAACATAGTAAACGAATCAAAATGTAATACAGATATAAGTGAAGACTCATAATGAGCTCGTTGTTTTCATGGATTTTAGTAAGTGAAAGCATTAACCAATTTAAAAGATCCTGATATGTTTGAAGATTTACGAATAAATCAGTTATGAATATGACCAGTCCAAATTTGGAGCAAAGCTTTCTAACTCTAATTATCATGAATCCGCTGGCAAATTGTGCTTAAAGTATAAAAGAAATTGTTTGGGTAAACACAATGGCGAAAGAATTACGTTCCGTCTCTCTTTTCAATTAAAACATATATAAAAATAAAGGTAACAGGTATATGTCGTTATGTTCAATATAAAACACCTTTGATAAATTGAGCGCGCGGCGAGTACACAACGAAACTGCGGCCAGTACAAAACGAGACTGCGGCGAATACACAACAAGACTTCGGCGAGGACAAAACGAGACTGCGGCGAATACACAACTAGATTGCGGCGAGGACAAAACGAGACAGCGGCGAGTACACAACGAGACTGTGACGAGGCTAAAATGAGACTGCGGCGAGTACACAACAAGACTTCCGCGAGGACAAAACGAGACTGCGGCGAGTACACAACGAGACTGCGGCGAGTACAGAAGGAGACTGTGACGAGGACAAAACAAGACTGCGGCGAGTACACAATATGACTTCAGCGAGGACGAAACAAGACTGCGGCGAATACACAACAAGATTGCGGCCAGGACAAAACGAGACTGCGGCGAGTACACAACGAGACTGCGGCGAGTACACAAGGAGACTGCGGCGAGTACACAACGAAACTGCGGCGAGGACAAAACGAAACTGTGGCGAATATACAAGGAGACGTCCGCTTTGTAAAAGACTTGTATACTATTCGATTAACAGAATGGTTTATGTGGATCTCGTTCGGACGTACATCTATTATTTGATTGATTAATTGATCATATTATTTCTAACAGACTTTAACGCGCCTTGCACATTTAATTTTCACCATGAGAATTATGATTACTCATGCTGATCTCGTTTCATGATTAGGTCTAAATGAATTTTAGAAATTTGTGTAGAGAGTTGACAAAGTTATTTTCAGTTTCCTTTCGATATAGATTTTAAAGACTTGCAACTTTGTTTATTTAGAACAAAATTTTTTCTTCCATAGTTGTGAAGTTGTATACGTTAGATAATTAAAGTCGAAGTGCAACTAAAGTAATTTAGCTTTTAGCGTTTTAAGAGTAATAAAATTACAAGTTGCCTATTTAATTAGCAAAATATAGGTATGCTCGACTAATTTATAGTCTGCTGCTTCTATAAATGTAAAGTTCCTTCAGATTAGCGATGATTTGCTAGGAATTATCAAATAGGAGAGGGTTAGCTTTAGGGTAATTATGGTGTATACTCTGTTGGAATTCCAAGAATTCTAGGCATTTCTTTTTCATTGTTCAGATTAGCGATGATTTGCTAGGAATTATCAAAATTTATTGGAACTGTGGAATTTCGAAGAATTTATTTTTAGTCCTTACGGAATTACCATTAATTATGGTGTACACCCTGTTGGAATTCTAAGAATTTCCTTTTACGTAAAGGAATTAAGGCAATTAATTCAGAAAAGTGAGGAGTTATTAGGAATTATCAAGATTCAATGGAACTATCGTGGAATTTCGACGAATGTATTTACATTTGGTAGAGAAATACGGCTAACATCTTTTGTGAAGATAATATAGGTACCTGCATTATGGGTATTACGTGAGAATTACCAGGGTTCATCAAAACTGTCGTGGAACTTTGAAGAATGCATTTCTGGTAGGTTGAGGATTACCGCTAAGATCTCTTGCGAGGATAATATACGAGGGCGGTTCAATAAGTAACCGTGTTAGACATGAAGACACTTTTTTTTTAGTTTTTTATTTTTATTTTTCAACATAGTCCCCTTTTAAAAAGATACACTTCTCCCAACGACACTGCCATTTTTTTACCCCTCCAAAAAATAAGATTTGTCGAACTCTCCAAAATCCCCCCTGTCTCGGCGATGACTTCCTCGTTTGAGCTAAATTTCTTTCTCGCTAGTCATTTCTTCATGGTAGGNCTCTGAATTAGTTTATTCAAAAAGTTTTCACAGTTCAATTTAGCTGAAACGGTTGAGATTGAAACAAAAAAAAGACAGGATAACTCATTTCCTTTTCGATTAAGTCATTATCATTTAAATTGAATAAGACAATCCGATCATGGTGAGAAATTCCAAATGCTGTAAACCAATTTATAAACCTCGATTCTGTTTGTTGATCAGTATGCATAAAGCGGGTTCAGCTCGAGAAGATATTGATACAAAATTATAAGTAATTGATATTCAAGTCACACAGAAGTTAAGTGTTACAGAGACGTAACGTAATAAATTTGAAACTTTTTGGGTAGCCTGGATACCTACAAATAATAATATATGTGTTTTCAAACTACAACATTTTCTGTATTGATTTAGAATGAAGTAAACGTTAAATTTTCACAAATTTATTTAATAATTGTAAGACAGAGCGTTACAAAATATTGCTTCACTTTACAGAGGCGTCTTCAGAGGGTCAAGGGAGATTAAAATTATTTAACAGTTAAGGATTTATAAAACACTATTGATTGCCAGACGTGTTGGGGGATGTTACGTTTTGTTCAAAAGATTTTGAGATATGAAGATAAAGAAAAAAATAATTCCAGATATTTATCAAATTGTGCTACAATCAAAGGGGGAGAGGTATAACGTACCAACCCGCCAACAATTAGATATTAGCAAAACTAGTATATATTTATGGTGGACAGTAAGTAGAGGGAGGAAAAGAATAACTTTTAAAAGGGTAATATTTTTATGATAAGCCAGTTCAAGTTTAAATTTAAGTTGAAGTCAGTTCTAGTTCTAGGAAAAGTTCTACTTCAAGATCAAAACAATTCTATTTCAATAACACTGTATCTTCGCTGAATCTTTGTCTATCTTCGGAACAGTTTTTAATATTGTATTCTAAGTGTAAAATTAAAAGTATTAAACACTTCGATTTTATTATTTCAACATCACATCTATTCGAGTAGCAACCAGAGTTCATTGCATAGATCGGGGAGACTGAATCTGCAGGACAAACATCTAAGGCAATATTGTTGTTAGCGGTTCTCCATTGGATCCATGTTTTCATGCATTAATAACAGTGTAAATGGTGTGCTGTTGGTGTATTAAACGTAAGCAATAAAACGCGACACTTGGGAGTCATATTTCGCGCGGTGCTTCCGAATATGTTTGCATTTAATACAGTACGTGCCGGGTTGGCACAAAACGGCGTTACACAAACTATCGACGTAATCTGCAAATGGCGTATCAAGTGGCCCTTTCGAAGGCGATATATTTTGCTAGCTGCAGCTGCTGACGTTGCACGTAATCCACACAAAGAATCTCACTCTCTTGGAAAATAGAGACTTGGGGATTGCGGAATCTATCTTTCGCATCTTATTCGAGTCGGTATTTCGCGCTCAAGTGGACGGACCCAGATTGCTAAAGTGGATACATTAAATTTCTTTTGTACTCTTTCACACCCACACTTGCTTGCCTCCATTGCACACCAGTCTGCCTCCTTCATCCACGTACATACGCAACGTAATCATTTTACTTTGAGGATCGACGGTTACATGGAAACGTACAATCAGTAATCTTTCCAAAACTATTTAAAATTCAAATGAAAATTTACTAAAGATATATTCATAACATTTTCCTATTTTTAACGTCAAATATTTTATATTTTTTTTTGTAAAACCCCAATACAGTCAAAATCTGTTATAACGACACCGAAGGGACTACTCATATTTGGTCGTAAAAACCGATAGTCGTAATAGCCGGTGACGTTATTATTAAGTACTTAATACCTATTATTGAATGTATGATTAATATATTCAAATGTAAAATAAAACTACATTTTATTTATTTTANAGACGTTTAGATATCTATATATAAAATAAAACTAAATTTTATTTATTTTACATAAAATGTATTGTAAAAGGACATAACGTACATATAATTATCATTTTTCTGTATTAATAAAATCTGTAATTTTAGTCTGTTTGGAACACATGTGTCATGCGTACGCACCTTGTAGTTTCCATTGAATTTTAATTAATATATCGTCATAATTTCCCTGCACGTGAAACTGTTCATTAAAAAGAACAATTTTTCGTAATACACTGACAATACTAAGACGATCATTCAAAGTTGACACTGTAAATTGTTCTTCAGTCTCTTCTTGTTCATCCTTTTCCCTTTGAACTTCTTGTACAGTACTTGTCAACTTTTGCGATGTTAACGGTCATTTGCTATGCCAAAAGTGGATACTGTTACCTATTCAAATGTTTACAATACAGCTGGTCGTTCTAACAGATATAATTCTCCGAAAATATCAGTTAAATGTAGTCGCTTAAAGAGATATGTCGTAATAAGCAATGTCGTAAAAACCAATGTTTTTTATAAGGCGGTCTAACACAATTCAGGCGGGATCTATGATATTGGTCAATATAACCGGTATGTTGTTCTAAACGATGTCGTAGTAAACGGTTTTGACTGTAGTTCCAATTCTATGTAAGTTTCCAGTAATGCTTGCTTGTTCTTTTTAATTTTTGCAATTTTTTTTTCAATTTTTCTAATCTCGGATTAAACCCAATCTTAGAAACAATACGGGACGACGCGTCGTCCGGTCGCGCCAATAAGCTGAATATTTTCTACGTAAGGCCCGAAATGTGGTGTTATAGGCGGATGATGAGGATATCGTGGGTAGAAAAGGTTAGAAATGAAGAGGTATTAGAAAGAATAAGAGAACAGAGGACTCTGTGGAAGTCAATAAAAAACAGGCGAGATAGGTTGGTAGGATACCTTCTCAAGCATGAAGGTCTAGTCAGAGACATATTAGAGGCAGAAACAGGAGCTAAAAGGAGTAGAGGTAGACCTAGATTACATTACTGTTCGCAAATAGTTAAGGATGTGGGTTGTTCTAGTTTTAGGGAAATGCGAAGTTTAGCTCAGGATAGGAACGAGTGGAGCTACGTGTCCAACCAGTCTTAGGACTGACGACCTTATGATGACGATGAAGGCCCTATAAACATTCAAGTCAAATCCGGATTTACTAGGGCATATCTTATTATGCCGCAGCATCTTTTTACAGCATACCGTATTTAGACATACCCCTTAATGGTAGATATGCTTGATATAGCTTGATCTGACTTTAATGGAGTTATCCATTTGACTCTGTTGTCGTTCCCCAAACACATTTAGGTATGTCACTATGATGCAGATACCTTATTTTAATCTCTATTTAGTCTCACCTGGACTTAATGTTAATACCTTGCTTGAACCACACAAGGTAGACCTATCTGAGCCAAGTGTGATTGTTCGATTGAGACCAATCAAAATTATCTTGTCTGGACTCTATTTTGAAGTTAGGTACTGTTCGTTTCAAGAAGTTAGAGATATGCCCCTTCCCTTTATTAGGATGCGCCGTAGCATAATTCCAAATTCAGTCATATTTGTTTGCGGAGCTCATTTCTCCACCGATCATCGAGCGAGAATTAGACAAAAGTGTACAGTACCATTTGCAAAATTATTTAAACTGCCTCGTTAAAACTTAAGAATATACTTTATTTAAAAGCATATTTAGCCAAAAATAATAACAAGTGAATTAACTTAACGTTCT
>NW_020442465.1:571383-583047 GCF_000699045.2 Agrilus planipennis
AGGATGGAAGGAGTAGTAGGGATATAAAGCAGAGGATAGCGCAGGGTCGTGTCGCCTTTAATAAAAAGAAGTCACTTCTATGCTCGCGAACGGTTAATTTAGAAATTCGAAAAAGGTTTTTAAAGGTCTGTGTTTGGAGCACGGCGCTGTACGGGTGCGAAACGGGGCAGTGGGTGCGGCACAAAAGAAAAGGTTAGAAGCGTTTGAAATGCGGTGTTACAGGCGAATGATGAGGATACTGTGGGTAGAGAAGGTTAGAAATAAAGAGGTATTAGAAGGAATAGGAGAACAGAGGACTTTATGGAAGTGAATAAGAAATAGGCGAGATAGGTTGGTAGGACACCTTCTCAGACATGAAGATCTAGTCAGAGACACATTAGAGACAGAAACAGGAGTAAGAAGAAGAGATAGACCTAGATTAGATTACTGTTCGCAAATAGTTAAGGGTGTGGATTGTTCTAGTTTTAGAGAAATGCGAAGATTAGCTTAGGATAGGAAAGAGTGGAGGTACGTGTCCAACCAGTCTTAGGATTGACAGCCTTATGATGATAAATGAATGATCTATCTGTTTGTCCTATATATATAAAATATATTACAAGCCAATTCATTCAAAAATTAGTTCCATTAAGATGTTGGAGAATACATCATTTCTTTGTTTTGTGTTTGTAGATATTTTGAAATGAAATTACCTTGATTACAATGGAGGGGTAGAACTTTTTAAAGTTGTGGCTTATAAATACGAATTTAGAGCTGTTTTTTCCCCAAAAAGAAAAAATTACTTATGAAATTTTTACCATAACTTAGAGTGCCTAATGGAATAATTTTGTTGTTTAAAAGACTCGTTAGCAGTTAACAACATAAACAAGCGGTGTGCCAAACCGTTTCATTAGAATGAAAATCCGAGTTCATTTTGTATGTAAAAACTGTTCCAATTTGTCACACGACTAGCCCCAAAAGAACGGTTGTTTATCAAAGGATTCAGCTACATGTAGGGTTCTTTTTAGTTTGACCTCTCCCCTTCAGTTTTAGTGAATGGTACAATTACCGTGAGCTTTCAATTTCTGTAGTTCTTTGGTCTGAATTGCTGTTCAAATAATAAATACACGTATCAAACATAGGCAACAAAGTTCAATGAGAGTACCTCGTCAATGCAGTTTGTTATCTGCTGCAATTGAAGAATTTTTTGTCAGAGATACAATCGAGAAAGATTGCAATACAAAGTGAAAAATGTAATTCTCTTTTTGTGACATACAATCGATTGACATTATTACTACACTTTTTGACTTTAAACCACCATAATCTACTGTGAAAATTCTTTTACCAGATTGTTATCAGGTTGAAAAATTAAAAATATTTGTTGTTGGTACTATAAATTTATGACACTTTTGTGTTTTGTTTTTCATTTATCGAAATTTGAAACTTACATAATTTTCTTATTCAAATCTTGTGATTCCATAATGATAACAATAAAACGATCAAATATTTAAGTTGCAAAACATTTATTATAACCTTAATGCTACTAATGTTGTGGTACTTGCAATTATAGGGCTTACAGAGGTCAAACATGCAGGTATTTTAGAGATAGAATTCAAGACCACAAAAAAGGTTTGCAATTAAAAACACTAAGTCGACAGCTAATCTATAAACTTTTGGATGATCCTCTCTATCTCCACAAGGAATCTTCATGGCTGTATTTATTGTTGACTCTAGGGTAGTTAAGAGGGTAGGCTTCTATATTTGAATAATTTTGTTACTTTAGAATCCATACAGTAAATATGATTTTAATTAATAAAAAGAAACTTTATTACCCAAATTACAATAAACAAATAAATAATTGTTCAGGTATATCACAAACCTTATACATAGTTAATCTAATTAAGTAACTATATGATATTATTAACTTATCACAGTGACGACAACATTTTCTATGTATTACTTTTTTTTCGTATAAATATGTAGGCAACAATAATTATTGATATATAATAAAAAATTAACAATTCGTGTTTTAACTATTAGGTGCTCACTTTTAATTAAAGTTGTTGATTAAAAGAAAGTTCATCTTTTTTAATAACCCATTAGTTATTTACTAGTTATTATTTAAAAAGTTCCAAACAAAATCAGAATAAAATTAGTACATAATAATTGAGTAATTAGCAACATTTAGATTAATATGTTAGAACAGTGTATTTATCACTTCTTGTTAACATTCAATTTGATTATTTTTGCGTAGAGTAATGCCCAGGTAATAAACAAGTGCATAATATAGATTAATGACATTTCTAACAGACTGTTTTGGGATATTCCAACGGTGTAAAACCAACATGGTGTCACAATTTAGGTTATGTTACAGCCGCCATTATTTGTTATAGATACTGCATGTTCTGTTATTGATGCATTCTTCTTAAAAATGTACACAATATTTAGAAGAAATGGTAACCTGACAATTGTAACTACTAAATTCAAATTGTGACCCCATTTTGGATACTTAGATTTAGATATGTCAAAACAATTCCCGTAATAAGGAAGTCACTTACCTTCTATTTGACAATGAGTCCTTACCTGAGCACTGTTCTATCAGTAAAAGGAAGAGAGAATATTGTTCGTTCACTTAGAGAAAAATACAGGGTGGATGATGCGTATAAACGAAGCATCGGTAGCTGGCTGTCCCCGCAGTATGGCCGGTCGCTTACCGTCAGATGTTTCGGATCAAAACCCAACCGTAAGGCCACTTTTACACAGTGCGATAACGACACGATTTACCGCATGCGGTAAATCGCAACAACACAAAAGTATATCCAAAATAAATGTATTTAAAGCGAACGCTTTAACACTGATGCGATCCGATATTAAAATCCTTGAAGTGAAAAATATCGCAAATATATTCCGATTTGTATTAACAAATAGTGCGATAAAAATACTGCACGACACGTAATATTTAATGTAGCCAAATGTACGCTTTGACACATATCGTGTGTTGCACCAATCGTTGTCCACGGTTGCCAATACTCATTAACATGTCTTTCTCAAAGAAAAAAATATTCAATTACAAAATAGTCGATTTAATAGAATTACTGTTTTTCACTCCATTAGATACAATCAATTAAACCAGACAACAGTGAGAGGATAGGTAGGCTTGTATTTCAACTTGGAACGTTGCCGAAACAGTATGAAGTTGCATAATTAAAAGCGATACGATACGACAAATCGCGTGCAGTAAACCGTGTCGATATCGCCTTGTGTGAAAGTGGCCTAAGCCTCTGGCGTCGTAAATTTCTAACAGTTACGCCCATTATAACAGTTTGCACACATCGATCTGGCATCGTGTACCTTTCTCTAAGTGAGCGGACTCTAACAGCGTTTATTTGTAATTATTACGTACACTTATTAGCACAACAGTTCTTCTGTAAATCAAATTACACTATTGTATTTTCACTTTAACAATTTCAGTTCGTCATACGGCACTTCCAGAGTAGGAAAAGGTGGTAGTTCTTTTACTAAAGTCAACATAACCGCTTTCAGGACACTGAAAAGCTTCAAATTTGATAGTTCTTTTTTTCTGTCTGGGATGTTGTAACGTTTTACTTTTAACGGAGAAACTACTTGAACTGTTTGAGCTCGAGCTACCCAGTTCTGAAACGCCCAGAAAGCCCTCATGTACTAAAGTACCGCCGTGGGGCATAGTTCCATATTTAAGGCTGTTCGAATGGGGAAAAGCGTTACAATAATTTAAGCTGCTGTGACTGTAGTTTTTAATTTGGATGGGAACGGTTTGACCGTAAAAATTATTAGCCGAGTTTGATGGTTTACTGTTAATGATTTCGTCTTTTTTATCCGTCGAACTTTTTGAACTACTCGTAGGGGTTAGTTCTAAAAGTTTGTTTGTCGAGCAAACGTCCGGGGGCGTTCTGCTCAATAGAGGTCCATATTCGGAGTCGTGTTTCGCCTGCTTGTGGTCCATGTTCGCATAAACAGAACGATTAGGAGAGTAAGTATGAGTCATTACATAATCACATGATAATCTCTGATGTTCTTTCAATTTTCGATCAGCACCTGGTACCATAACTCGTACCTGAAACAAAGAAAAAGCTTTTTGGGCTTCCCAACTAAAACAAGGTTTATGTACAATTAATATTACAAAAAGTGGGCTACCTTATCATAACATAGTAAACGAATCAAAATGTAATACAGATATAAGTGAAGACTCATAATGAGCTCGTTGTTTTCATGGATTTTAGTAAGTGAAAGCATTAACCAATTTAAAAGATCCTGATATGTTTGAAGATTTACGAATAAATCAGTTATGAATATGACCAGTCCAAATTTGGAGCAAAGCTTTCTAACTCTAATTATCATGAATCCGCTGGCAAATTGTGCTTAAAGTATAAAAGAAATTGTTTGGGTAAACACAATGGCGAAAGAATTACGTTCCGTCTCTCTTTTCAATTAAAACATATATAAAAATAAAGGTAACAGGTATATGTCGTTATGTTCAATATAAAACACCTTTGATAAATTGAGCGCGCGGCGAGTACACAACGAAACTGCGGCCAGTACAAAACGAGACTGCGGCGAATACACAACAAGACTTCGGCGAGGACAAAACGAGACTGCGGCGAATACACAACTAGATTGCGGCGAGGACAAAACGAGACAGCGGCGAGTACACAACGAGACTGTGACGAGGCTAAAATGAGACTGCGGCGAGTACACAACAAGACTTCCGCGAGGACAAAACGAGACTGCGGCGAGTACACAACGAGACTGCGGCGAGTACAGAAGGAGACTGTGACGAGGACAAAACAAGACTGCGGCGAGTACACAATATGACTTCAGCGAGGACGAAACAAGACTGCGGCGAATACACAACAAGATTGCGGCCAGGACAAAACGAGACTGCGGCGAGTACACAACGAGACTGCGGCGAGTACACAAGGAGACTGCGGCGAGTACACAACGAAACTGCGGCGAGGACAAAACGAAACTGTGGCGAATATACAAGGAGACGTCCGCTTTGTAAAAGACTTGTATACTATTCGATTAACAGAATGGTTTATGTGGATCTCGTTCGGACGTACATCTATTATTTGATTGATTAATTGATCATATTATTTCTAACAGACTTTAACGCGCCTTGCACATTTAATTTTCACCATGAGAATTATGATTACTCATGCTGATCTCGTTTCATGATTAGGTCTAAATGAATTTTAGAAATTTGTGTAGAGAGTTGACAAAGTTATTTTCAGTTTCCTTTCGATATAGATTTTAAAGACTTGCAACTTTGTTTATTTAGAACAAAATTTTTTCTTCCATAGTTGTGAAGTTGTATACGTTAGATAATTAAAGTCGAAGTGCAACTAAAGTAATTTAGCTTTTAGCGTTTTAAGAGTAATAAAATTACAAGTTGCCTATTTAATTAGCAAAATATAGGTATGCTCGACTAATTTATAGTCTGCTGCTTCTATAAATGTAAAGTTCCTGGGTAAGCTTTTGGTTTTTAAAGGCAATGCAGCTCGTGTATTAATTAGACACAAATTAAGACTTTCGTTTGCAATTTGAGCGTATTCAAATTGCAGCAGGAACCATAATTCACTTTAAAAAGACATTTGGAGTTGCTGCGATGGTGTTCTTTGACCATAAAGAATTTAGTTGCTGTTGTTTTTTGATCTCCAATTCTGTGTAGCAGCAGGTAATAATAACTTATTTTCATAATCTATTGTTGTTTCTTTACTGAAGTAAAATTCTTAATTAGCCATAAAAATAAATAATATTTTTTAGTTCTAGTTGATCTCCTAAGACCGCCCATCGAGAGCTCTTCTCGTTCAAGCTTGTTCCAACTATTTCTATCTTGCTCACGCCTAGTGTGTATTCTTTCTATCTTCGCGCAGATTTCTTCAAGGTCACAATTCTAACAAATTGAAATAGACTGTATTAACCTTGAAATATGACCCAAATTACAGCCTTAAGAAATTTTCAGTAGGGATTTCGCAATTTTTTTAAAGTACAGTAGTGTTTCTTTTGAATTTTCAACTACATTGTCGTTGCTTTTAGTTTACCGTCTAAAGTTTTGAAACAAAGTCAAACAGTATTCTGTATATTCGCAAGTAAGATTGCCAGGTGATTAAGCTAAAGTTAAAAGCTCTTTAGTTGGAAACTATATCCCTAAACTTCCTGCATTAATTAGGTAAATTTAAATCTTTGTACCTACATATCCCTTTATAGTTGTGGGGGATTAAAGTTTAAATACAGTCGGTCACGTTTCCTAAACGATGATGGATTTCAGGTGAAGAGCGAGGAAGTTTTGTCGAGCGACTTCATCAAAATAACTGCTCGACTATTAATAAACGGTTAGATAATTCAGAACAAACGAGAGTGCATTTGTGGAAATTAAATTGTGGGAAATAATGAAGTGCAAAGTTGAGACGTTTAGGAAAGGAGGACGTCTCAGACGTTTCGGCAAAAGTGACACCTCAATTTGCAATGGGACTGAGATGAAGTGTCGCTATTAATCTTTGGCGAATCACGTAAAGCAGGCACGCTCCGCTAATGTTTACAGTTTGAGCGAAGGAATAATTCCTTAAGATTAAACTGCGTGAGAAGTGGAAGAAAGACGAGAGTCTCGTAAATAACTACCGAACCGATAAGGCGCTGCTACGTACCTCTTTGGGTGTATATTTTACTGAACTTTACAGACAACTTAATAGCATCCCTCAAAGATTTACTATTAAGGATAAATAAATGTTTATTTATCGAAGAAGTTTACCGAAGGAATGCTAATTGTTATAAAGATATGTACGTTATTGAATGGGTTGAACTGTTATAGGTGCAAGGGTATTTATTAAAACTATATTGAAACAACCCTGAAGATGTCTTGTCAGTTCGAGGATGAAACTTAATGTGGTACAAACTGAGATTTATATATTTTACAGGAAAAACGGTGCCCAAACTTGTGGACCTTATCAAAAATCATTTCGAAACCGATGTTGGTTATACACTTCTGGTTTTAATCATCCATTCTTGAACTTGCATTCATTTTATGTTGCTATTCATCTTCTAGGAATTCTATCATGTGTATATGTATTTCTTTCCTCAATTATACGCATTTAACTATGTTGCTTATTAGTCCAATAGGATAATTAATACGTTCAAAAGGCCTTTTTCAAATTCCAAATCTATTGATGAAGAAACCGTGGATAGAAAAATTGAAAATGAAGAGATACTTAAAAGAATAGGAGAACAACAAGGGCGCAACAATGAAAAGGATAAATAGGATTATACAGGACACTTTCTGCGTCATGAAGGGCTAGCTGAAAGCACGTTTAATCCTTTCTTCTACGGAAAAAGTTTAAACTAAGTGAGATCTATTGTCTACCATGATCTACAATTTGGAACAGATCATTGATTTTTAACAAAGATCTTGACAGATTTCCCGACGTCTGAAGTATAATAACTTACTTTTTTACAAATCTCCCCGGATCTTAGATCAGGAATAATCACTCTTAAAAATCGGTAAAGTTATATAACTATTCAATTTAGCGATCAATAAGTTCAATCAACGAATTGATTCAGCTAGCCTATGGGCTTGCCATTATCCTTTCTCTATGTTTCAAAAAATTGAAAACAAGTCCTGATTTGATCCTTAATCCTTACCATTCACCACATCATTTTTGGTTTAGTAGATATCGAAAGAATGTCTTCAATCGGGATAAGTCTTTTCCGGTTACGTTGACGGCACTGCTTTCGACGGGATGCTTACAAAGTAAGGTTGTAATTATACTTTAAAATTTTAATCTTTTTCGCCTTCGTCAACCCTGTCGATCACAAAGCGCACGGTCTCAAAGTAAATCATTAATCATCGAGCATCCTTCTTTGTGCTCATCATATTAAAAGACTGAGAAGTTGGCGACGCACTCGAAAGAGATCGATCATCTCGGAATAATTCTCAGGGCTAACTTCATTTACTGTTTTTCATACGCATTATTACGGGACCGCTAATCTCTCACAAACTGAACGCTAATATTTCTTGTGAAGATAACATATGTACAATACCTATATGAAGAGGGTAAAAGTAAGTATTCAAAACTTTCAATTTGATATTCAACATTTTACAGGGAAAGCGATTTCATTGTTTCTAAGAAGAAAATAGGAGAGGGTAATTATGGTGTATACTCTGTTGGAATTCCAAGAATTCCAGGCTTTTCTTTTTCTTTGTTCAGATTAGCGATGATTTGCTAGGAATTATCAAATAGGAGAGGGTTAGCTTTAGGGTAATTATGGTGTATACTCTGTTGGAATTCCAAGAATTCTAGGCATTTCTTTTTCATTGTTCAGATTAGCGATGATTTGCTAGGAATTATCAAAATTTATTGGAACTGTGGAATTTCGAAGAATTTATTTTTAGTCCTTACGGAATTACCATTAATTATGGTGTACACCCTGTTGGAATTCTAAGAATTTCCTTTTACGTAAAGGAATTAAGGCAATTAATTCAGAAAAGTGAGGAGTTATTAGGAATTATCAAGATTCAATGGAACTATCGTGGAATTTCGACGAATGTATTTACATTTGGTAGAGAAATACGGCTAACATCTTTTGTGAAGATAATATAGGTACCTGCATTATGGGTATTACGTGAGAATTACCAGGGTTCATCAAAACTGTCGTGGAACTTTGAAGAATGCATTTCTGGTAGGTTGAGGATTACCGCTAAGATCTCTTGCGAGGATAATATACGAGGGCGGTTCAATAAGTAACCGTGTTAGACATGAAGACACTTTTTTTTTAGTTTTTTATTTTTATTTTTCAACATAGTCCCCTTTTAAAAAGATACACTTCTCCCAACGACACTGCCATTTTTTTACCCCTCCAAAAAATAAGATTTGTCGAACTCTCCAAAATCCCCCCTGTCTCGGCGATGACTTCCTCGTTTGAGCTAAATTTCTTTCTGGCTAGTCATTTCTTCATGGNTGCATGTTACTTATTAAAATGTAATGAAGTAAACAGATTTATTAATTTACCTCATTTTCGTAATAAAAATTGGTGCCATTTCAAGTTGTGTCCATGTAACTCCCAGGTCTGCCGCATGGATGTGCTTCCAGCCGGAATATTTGACCAAAACACAGGCTGGCGATGGCACATCTGGAACAAACCACAAAGAATATGAAATTTTTGCTTTCAACCTTTTCAATACCGAACGACTTTATTGAAAGGGACTACAGAGCAAAAAAGGCAATATCGAGAATATTTTCTTGCAGGATTATTTAGAAACGGCTTCATGGAACGCTTTCTGATTTCGGCGATTCTTTGATTCTTCAATCTGACACTTCAATAAACGAGAATTGTGGTGACCTTTTGTTTATCCACATCAACATTTTTATTAAACTTCATAACCTTTGTCAGGATATACGAGGGTGGATTGATAAGTTTCCGGCCTAACCAAGAGATGACGCCACTAGGCCTACCTTGAGGTGACATTCTATAGTANATTAAGTAACTATATGATATTATTAACTTATCACAGGATGACAACACCAATTTCCCTCAGGAGCGTCCTCTGTTTTCAAACACGGGTACTTATTGAACCGCCCTCGTATATACCTACATTGTGGGTGAAAATTTCGAAGAATTCATTTCTAGTCGGTGGATGCTTATCAGCTGTTACTTTCAGAAATGTCGATCTAAAATTCATAATTTCAGTTAATCTAACAGAAAGCTTAATAAGATTAGAAAAACAGTGCATGTATATAGCTTCGTGTTTAAATTATTCACAAAAAAAACAAAATGATGTATTTTAATCCTCATAGTGACATGATACCGTTTCGAATGCATAATTCTCTGTTATCCTAGGAATTTAAACAGCGCGAATAGACTTGACAGTATGCGATTGCAACGCTTCCTGAATTATACCTTTGAGAGGATCATGCACGAATATTTTATTTTCCGCTGTCTTGAATTTAATGAAATTCGAAACAGCGTTAAAGAAATTTCAGTTAACAAAATATCCACTTACTATAATAACATAAACTGTGCTTTTTTGAAGTATCATTTTGGTCGCTTCTTTATTTTATTATTTTTATTTGAACGCATCGCTCATGATTAGTTATTCTATTTTTACTTAAATGATGGAAACTCATTGTAAAATTAAAAATTAAAACAAACGCAATTTCCTAAATTTTATTGTCAAACATATGTATACATTAGATTGTTATTGATTAGGGGGTGAATTAATTTAATTCGTTTAATGAATGAGTAGTAGGGATATAAAGCAGAGGATAGCACATGGTCGAGTCGCCTTTAATAAAAAGAAGTCACTTCTATGCTCGCGAACGGTTAATTTAGAAATTCGAAAAAGGTTGTTAAAGGTCTGTGTTTGGAGCACGGCGCTGTACGGGTGCGAAACGGGGCAGTGGGTGCGGCACAAAAGAAAAGGTTAGAAGCGTTTGAAATGCGGTGTTACAGGCGAATGATGAGGATACTGTGGGTAGAGAAGGTTAGAAATAAAGAGGTATTAGAAGGAATAGGAGAACAGAGGACTTTATGGAAGTGAATAAGAAATAGGCGAGATAGGTTGGTAGGACACCTTCTCAGACATGAAGATCTAGTCAGAGACACATTAGAGACAGAAACAGGAGTAAGAAGAAGAGATAGACCTAGATTAGATTACTGTTCGCAAATAGTTAAGGATGTGGATTGTTCTAGTTTTAGAGAAATGCGAAGATTAGCTTAGGATAGGAAAGAGTGGAGGTACGTGTCCAACCAGTCTTAGGATTGACAGCCTTATGATGATAAATGAATGATCTATCTGTTTGTCCTATATATATAAAATATATTACAAGCCAATTCATTCAAAAATTAGTTCCATTAAGATGTTGGAGAATACATCATTTCTTTGTTTTGTGTTTGTAGATATTTTGAAATGAAATTACCTTGATTACAATGGAGGGGTAGAACTTTTTAAAGTTGTGGCTTATAAATACGAATTTAGAGCTGTTTTTTCCCCAAAAAGAAAAAATTACTTATGAAATTTTTACCATAACTTAGAGTGCCTAATGGAATAATTTTGTTGTTTAAAAGACTCGTTAGCAGTTAACAACATAAACAAGCGGTGTGCCAAACCGTTTCATTAGAATGAAAATCCGAGTTCATTTTGTATGTAAAAACTGTTCCAATTTGTCACACGACTAGTCCCAAAAGAACGGTTGTTTATCAAAGGATTCAGCTACATGTAGGGTTCTTTTTAGTTTGACCTCTCCCCTTCAGTTTTAGTGAATGGTACAATTACCGTGAGCTTTCAATTTCTGTAGTTCTTTGGTCTGAATTGCTGTTCAAATAATAAATACACGTATCAAACATAGGCAACAAAGTTCAATGAGTTTGTTATCTGCTGCAATTGAAGAATTTTTTGTCAGAGATACAATCGAGAAAGATTGCAATACAAAGTGAAAAATGTAATTCTCTTTTTGTGACATACAATCGATTGACATTATTACTACACTTTTTGACTTTAAACCACCATAATCTACTGTGAAAATTCTTTTACCAGATTGTTATCAGGTTGAAAAATTAAAAATATTTGTTGTTGGTACTATAAATTTATGACACTTTTGTGTTTTGTTTTTCATTTATCGAAATTTGAAACTTACATAATTTTCTTATTCAAATCTT
>NW_020442465.1:587861-594232 GCF_000699045.2 Agrilus planipennis
TTAAAAGATCCTGATATGTTTGAAGATTTACGAATAAATCAGTTATGAATATGACCAGTCCAAATTTGGAGCAAAGCTTTCTAACTCTAATTATCATGAATCCGCTGGCAAATTGTGCTTAAAGTATAAAAGAAATTGTTTGGGTAAACACAATGGCGAAAGAATTACGTTCCGTCTCTCTTTTCAATTAAAACATATATAAAAATAAAGGTAACAGGTATATGTCGTTATGTTCAATATAAAACACCTTTGATAAATTGAGCGCGCGGCGAGTACACAACGAAACTGCGGCCAGTACAAAACGAGACTGCGGCGAATACACAACAAGACTTCGGCGAGGACAAAACGAGACTGCGGCGAATACACAACTAGATTGCGGCGAGGACAAAACGAGACAGCGGCGAGTACACAACGAGACTGTGACGAGGCTAAAATGAGACTGCGGCGAGTACACAACAAGACTTCCGCGAGGACAAAACGAGACTGCGGCGAGTACACAACGAGACTGCGGCGAGTACAGAAGGAGACTGTGACGAGGACAAAACAAGACTGCGGCGAGTACACAATATGACTTCAGCGAGGACGAAACAAGACTGCGGCGAATACACAACAAGATTGCGGCCAGGACAAAACGAGACTGCGGCGAGTACACAACGAGACTGCGGCGAGTACACAAGGAGACTGCGGCGAGTACACAACGAAACTGCGGCGAGGACAAAACGAAACTGTGGCGAATATACAAGGAGACGTCCGCTTTGTAAAAGACTTGTATACTATTCGATTAACAGAATGGTTTATGTGGATCTCGTTCGGACGTACATCTATTATTTGATTGATTAATTGATCATATTATTTCTAACAGACTTTAACGCGCCTTGCACATTTAATTTTCACCATGAGAATTATGATTACTCATGCTGATCTCGTTTCATGATTAGGTCTAAATGAATTTTAGAAATTTGTGTAGAGAGTTGACAAAGTTATTTTCAGTTTCCTTTCGATATAGATTTTAAAGACTTGCAACTTTGTTTATTTAGAACAAAATTTTTTCTTCCATAGTTGTGAAGTTGTATACGTTAGATAATTAAAGTCGAAGTGCAACTAAAGTAATTTAGCTTTTAGCGTTTTAAGAGTAATAAAATTACAAGTTGCCTATTTAATTAGCAAAATATAGGTATGCTCGACTAATTTATAGTCTGCTGCTTCTATAAATGTAAAGTTCCTGGGTAAGCTTTTGGTTTTTAAAGGCAATGCAGCTCGTGTATTAATTAGACACAAATTAAGACTTTCGTTTGCAATTTGAGCGTATTCAAATTGCAGCAGGAACCATAATTCACTTTAAAAAGACATTTGGAGTTGCTGCGATGGTGTTCTTTGACCATAAAGAATTTAGTTGCTGTTGTTTTTTGATCTCCAATTCTGTGTAGCAGCAGGTAATAATAACTTATTTTCATAATCTATTGTTGTTTCTTTACTGAAGTAAAATTCTTAATTAGCCATAAAAATAAATAATATTTTTTGTTTACAGAACCAACTAACTCCATTAAAAAAAAAAATTACCTGACATTTGAAATAAAATTCTGTTGTTTTAGGTAAGTTTAACTAAAAATGTAATTGATACATAATTCGGTGATTTTTGTTGTTTTGGTATAGACACTTTTATAATATAATAAACTTCTTATCGTTTGGATTCTAATGTGGCGTGCTGATGTTAACCGACACTTCGATAGAAAACTATCCCCCTATCCCTTTCGTATTATTCTTTACTTTATTAAGCGACTAAGGACTTCAAAAGGGACACATTTCAACGAAAGTTCTTACCGTACAATTAGAAAATCCGAAGCAATATTTAAGGTAGTTCTGTCCTCATGGTATCTAATATTCGCAAACATTAAATAATTAAAATAATTCCAAACCTTCAAAGTTATTACGTAGCCTAACCTTTTCTAAAGACTACATAAAAGTTGCTTAGTAGATGAAGTTTCTCAATACATTTATCTAATATTTAGTCTACCATGCAATTATAAGTTTTTAAAAAATAGAATAGGTTTAATTTTTTAATTTATATTTTTCAAATTTTATTCTTCCACTAGTTAAGTTTAAAATAGAAGCACATTCTCCACTATCTAAATAACAAGTAATTAAGAAAAAAACTGGATGTAAAATAGTTTTTTTAGCTGCAGAGACGACTGCAATTTCAAAAACACTCTTGTATAATTGGAGACTTAATTTAAATTTCAACTAAGCATTACTTCAACTTATTCCGTCTATTGTGATGTTAATTAAATGGCTTTCGTGAGGCTTTTTCGTGTCTGTAATCAATTATTTACCCTTTTCTCGATGTTAAACAAACTGTGTTAGAAATTGAATGTCACTGTTGGGCTTGACATTTTTGATTATGTTGGAATGTAATGAATAATTAACATATATTTCGTCGTGTCGCCTTTAATAAAAAGAAGTCACTCGTGAACGGTTAATTTAGAAATTCAAAAAAGATTGATAAAGGTGTGTTTGGAGCGCGGCGTTGTACGGGTGCGAAACATGGACAGTGGGCGCGGCGGAAAAGAAAAGGTTAGACGCTTTCGAAATGTCGTGTTACAGGCGAATGATGAGGATACCGTGGATGGAGAAGGTTAGAAATGAAAAGGTATTACAAAGAAAAGGAGAACAGAAGAAGATTAGTAAAGCATAAAACTCAATTTCTGAAATACTTATACATTTAGAAGAAATAGAGGAACGCGGGAGGCCATTCTAGCTTTATGGGTAACAATAGAGAAAACGATAAATAAAATGGAGGCAGTATTGACAAAACAGTATTGTATGAAAATAAATAAAAGTAAAACAAAAAGTAGGGAAAAAGCGAATATAAAGATAGGAGACGAAAAATTAGAAGAAATGGCCGATTTTAGGCATCTAGGAAGTTACATCCATGTTCGCGAACGGTTAATTTAGAAATTCGAAAAAAGTTTGTATGTTTGGAGCACGGCGCTGTACGGGTGCGAAACACGAACAGTGGGCGCGGCGGAAAAGAAAAGGTTAGAAGCGTTCGAAATGTGGTGTTACAGGCGAATGACGAGGATACCGTGGATAGAGAAGGTTAGAAATGAAGAAGTATTAAAAAGAGGACAGAGGACTTAATGGAAGTCAATAAGAAATAGGCGAGATAGGTTAGTAGGACACCTTCTCAGGCATGAAAATCAGAGACATATTAGAGGCAGAAACAGGAGTTAGGAGGGGTAGAGGTAGACCTAGGTTAGATTACTGTTCGCAAATAGTTAAGGATGTGGGTTGTTCTCGTTTTAGGAAAATGCGAAGCTTAGCTCAGAATAGGAAAGAGTGGAGGTACGTGTCCAACCAGTCTTAGGACTGAAGACCTTAGGATGATGATGATTTCAAAAAAAGGGTGTTTTCTCAATTCCCTGATTAAATTAGGCGATCTATTCTTAATACACAGCTACCTATTATATCCACATAATTTTTGTGATAGTTTAATGGCGTTGGCTGTATTATTTTTGTGAGGTTGTTGTAAAGATGATGTTGCTCGACGAGAAAAATAAAAGATAGCCTACCATTTCATCAACGGTTGGAAATTTCTTCAAGTAACCCGTGAGGGAGAAGACGGCAGCAATCTTCGTCATGACAAAGGCCGCTCCTGCTGTAATGTAGCACCAGCCGTAGCGGTAATCGTAATTATATCCAGCGGACGAGGAAATTTTGCTCTGGTACTCCGTTGCCTCTAATAGCGTCTCTGACAAAACCGACGCAAACACTATTAAACCAGTTCCTAGTGAGAGGCCTGAAATAAATAGAAAATTGAATGAGAGCCACCATTTACTTCGAAACGACCGCAGAAATCAAGTTTGTCACAATAAAACCGACGATATAACGACTTTCGTAAGTATTCTATTGAAAAACAAGGAAAACATTTTCAAGTCTTTCGGTTACTTCCATTGGCACAAAAAAAAATCAGTTGAAATTACTGAATGGTGAGGGTTTCGCGAGTCCCAGAAAATGCTCAAACTAATGTTGAGTTTGGCAAGTTAATGCCAGTTTACATTACTAGATTGTAACATCAAATATAAGAAAAAAGGAACTTTACCACTGTTTGAATAAAAGGATCAACCAAAATGTCCTCGGAGTTTGTATTATTTGTTCCTACACCTAGATCACACAGGGGTGAAAGATATTTTTACTTTTTTCAAGTATCTTGCACTTTTTTTCGTTAAAACTTCAATGTATGCATTGGAGAAAGGGTAAGTTATTAGTTTTCATAACTCTCACGACTATCGACAGTATCTTCTTAAAAAGTTATAAGAAGCTCACATTTATGACAGAAAATTATAGCATTTAAAACAATTTTTGTATTGTTTTGAAATTGCAAGGATTTAACATTTGATTTTTTGACACATTTAGTTCTGCATCTTCAAATAATGTATATGTGTAATTTTAGGCACTGCGTTGATGGTATTTTTAATAATAATGTAAGTACGAGGGCGGTTCAATAAGTACCCGTGTTTGAAGACAGAGGACGTTCCTGAGGGAAATTGGTGTTGTCATCGTGTGCTGCCATATATCAAACCACGTCAAAACGAATTTCAGACTGATTGATAGGTTAGTTTGGATTTGGCAGCCATTCCACTCAGACGTGCTTCGTTATTTTCGCTAAGATGGAAAAAGAGCAGGATCGTTCGGTAACTGGCTTTTCGTTTTTGGATGGGAAAAAATGCGAGGAAATGAAAACAAAGTTGGATACTGTTTATGGAGACATTTCGCCATCTACGACCATAGTTAGTTATTGCTTCAACGAATTTAAACGTGGGCAAAGATCCGTTTTTTGATAGAAGCGACCAGGAAGCCTGGCAAACGTTGTTACCGAGGAAATCGTTCTACGGATTTTTTAGGAAAAGGAAGAACGATCACTGGACAATACTACAGTGAGTTATTGGACAGCTTCGACAAAAAATTGAAGGAGACACGGACGCATTTGACGAAAAGGAAGGTGCGTTTTCAACACGATTATGCACCGGCACATTCATCAGGAGTGAGTGCATGAATTACGTTATGAATTTGCTGCCGCACACCCCGTACTCACTCGATTTGACTCCCTGTGACTTCATCTTGTTCCCTACCATGAAGAAATGACCAGCGAGAAATAAATTCAACTCAAACGAGAAAGTCATCGCCGAGACAGGGGGCGATTTTGGAGAGTTCGACAAATCTTATTTTTTGGAGGGGTAAAAAATGGCAGGGTCGTTGGGAGAAGTGTATCTTTCTAAAAGGGGACTATGTTGAAAAATAAAAAAACAAATTTTAAAAAAAAGGTGTCTTCATGTCTAACACGGGTACTTATTGAACCGTCCTCGTATGTGTTTTAAAATTGAATACGTTTCCTATCATTTCTTTCTCTTTCAGATAGATTTACAAAATAAGTAGAAAAATAGAATATTAAAAGTCGATCTGAGTAAGGGATTTCGAACGGAATTTATTTTTCTTCTAAGAAAAATATGAATTCGTTTTAGGCTTTACAAAGCGATCGGGTTGTCAGTGTGTACGTCTAAATTTAGACTGGTATATTTAGTGACAGATTTTCTTTTCGAATCTGATTTTTTTCTTCTTCCACAGAGATATGTAGACAATCGCTACTGAATTTAGCCTGTGAAGTAGAAAATTGAAATGCGTAAACGATTGAACCGTGGGCGCGCGCGATTCCAAATGAAAGATTGTTGTAACCAAACAGCGAGAGAAATTTTCCGAGGTTAAAACAACCACTTATATCAATACGTTACAATACTTTTCCGTTTCTTCAATTTTCCACCTCATAAACCTGATCGCTTTGGCTTGTGTTTGCTTTCCTTTAAACGATAGAATTCCTTACTGACTGAAAATTTATCCACATGATTTGGTTTCGACATGCTTTTAATCAAAAATGGTTGCAGTTTTTAAAAATTATAGCACTTTATAATCATTCCAATTACAAAATGTCAAATGACGAAAGACTTTGCTATGTACTGCTTTAGTTTGGTTAAGTTAGGTTAGGTTACGTTAGGTTAGCAGAATACGTGTTCTCTTGGCAGATAAATATCTTTATAATGGTGTTATAAAACATTAAATACTGCAATTGACAGTAGGCTCATATTATATTTTTAGAAAGTACCCATGGAGCATACGTAATCCTAAAATGTAGCATCGTGCTGCAGATGGCGTTTACTGCGCCATTTGTAGTATTTTCTAAAACGCACTGTTAAGACAGCAGGTAAAAGTTGATCTGTGTTCTGTCGGAGCTGCCTGCGACGCGCTGATGAGATCCAAAAAGATCGAAATCGCGATCCGCGTCTGGCAGTTTCGACAGAATACAGACCACTTCGAATTAT
>NW_020442465.1:596426-602684 GCF_000699045.2 Agrilus planipennis
ATTTGCATATGGAAAAGCTCTGTGCAAGATGGGTGCCGCGTTTGCTAACAGTCGACCAAAAATTGATTCGAAAAAACATTTCTACCGCAAATTTGTCATTGTATAAGCGTAATCCAAGCGAATTTTTGCGTCGATTCGTAACCGTTGACGAAACGTGGGTCCACCACTACACTACCTATTTATTTTCAATATAAATTTACGAAATTGTAGTTCAACATTAAAGTAAATCATTTTTTAGCATGTGATAGTTAATTTATAATTTCTTAGTGTCCATCTAATTTGTTATGTAAAATTAGTTGTGTACCCTAGACAAAAATTTTCAGTCTCTCTCCAGTCTCTCAGAGTCTTTCAGCGTCTCTGAGAGCGTCTCTCACCGCCTTGCACAGTCTCTCAGTTATTGCCTAGGTGTTTTTATGGATCTCTCACAGTCTCTGTATGAGAGACTCGAACGATGAAATTGTTAATTCGGTGATTCGAGTCTCTCACAGAGAGACTGAATGAATAAAACTGAAAAATTGAAAGTCTCGAGTCTTTTGTAGAAAGACTCGGATTTCTGTAATATGTTGAACTTTAACTTTTTTTTTAACCATGTCTATCGAGACACCACTTACTGAGAGATTCGAGCCTTTCGTTCAGAGACGCTAAACAGTTTTTTTGACAGTTTCTCTTAGCGACACCAGAGAGACTCGATGAGAGACGGAGACTCGAGTCTCGCTTTCAGAGACTCTGGGAGACTGAACATTTTTATCTCGGATAGTTATAGTACCACATCATTACATTTTAATCACCTTTTAGTCTTCTAACCATTTCTGCATCTTCTAGAACCTTTTCCAAGGTTATTCTAAATATTTAACATAAAATCTAAAAAACTATCTTAATATAAAAGAAGTGTAATTATTAAACAGGGATTAATAGAATCCTCCATTGGGTTAGATCTGAAATATATTTGTTTGCCTTACATTGGAAATGTAATTAGTGAACGCCACATGACTTCATTTACTTCCTACAATCACATTCCTTCTCTGCCGGAACCATCGAAAGGAAGCGTATATGAAATTCTCAAACATGCGCTCACGTTCTATAGAGTGACCGTTCTAATTGAAAGCATTTGTGCATGTCTACGTACAATATGCCCCAAAAAGAAGTAGTCAAATGAAAATAGAAAAAAATCAACACGAACTCATCGTCAAAAAAAACTAAATTGTCGGGGACATAACCGCTCATAGTTTTTATCTTAGTGTGATTGCGATATTGGAACAAATTTAAATGATTTATTGAATGAATTGCTAATGTTATTGGTAAATATCGTCAGATGTCGCTATAGGTACTATCAGTTACCTGCTTGTATTTAAGCAATTTCGATTTGATCAATTATTTATGGAATTTATTCACACTGGGTGCTGACGAGAACTAATAAGTTCGAAATCTGGTGTCTTTTTTCTATTCTAAATGATTTTTACACATAATTACTTTAATTACCAATTTATGTTATTAATAAGGCATTATGGTTCAATTTTAAGCGTTAAGTTCAGCAGCAAGAAGTTTTTATCTCCTTTATTCTTTCCTTCCATGTCAATTTTGTTCGACTCGATGGCTTCGGCTTATACATAGATACAAAAGTAAAGAAATCTGACTGTCGTTTTCCAATTAGGTGCCAAATTACTGTCAACAGACCGTAATAATTTGAATGGCAAAGAATTTTATTAGAGCGTAATAACAAACTATTTCCAAGGGTAACAGCCGTTTAAGATAAGGTAATGATTGTCTTCCATTTTTTTCAATTTCCTTTGGGAAAACCTGTATGAGTAAATCTTTTGTTCTATTATAATGTAAACATAATCCGACAACAACCATAAAAGATAAAAGAGAAATAAGGGATTTTCATTCATGGAAGATTTAAACTTTTTCGATATTATTTTCAAATCTCTCATTTTACAGGGTTAAAATTGATGGGTTACGATGTAGGACAAAGAGGTGTATATTTTTCAAATTCAGTGGTACATTCAGCCACCTGTGGCCGCCTCAAGAAGCGGTTAATTTAACTACTGCCACCGACTATTGTTTAAACTGAAGCAGTTTTGACACAGTTTCATTACAGTTCCTTTCTAGAGCTATCCTTTATAAGGAACTGTTTTTTAGTTAACTTAAATTCAATAATGTAGCATGTAGATTAACTTCAACACTACTCCTTGGTCCATTTGGGATCTTAAAATATTTTCAATTCATTTTCAAGCAATTATTCCTGTTCTGGTCTTTTCAAGAACTTTACTAATTCTAAACAGCTTCTTAGAGAACTTATGGGCATTCAATTTCCCATCACGAAAGAAAAAGCGCGTTCCACAAAACGGTTACTGAAAGGAATGGATAATATTAACAATTTTTATTTTTAAATCGAAATTAAACAGCTGATTGAATGTGGCGACAGTTAGTGGTCGATAATGCCACGAGTGGCATCTTCTGATGACGACCACAAGTGGCTGAGTTTGTGAGCAGCCTAATTGGCTTAATTATTGCTGAGTAATATCATCTAATTAAAATTGGCAATCTCTTTATGTCAACAGAAAGGTTTTAACGAAGTAAATAAAAAAATTTAGTACCTTTTAGCCAGATGTAATTTTCACGAATGAAATATGACACTTTTATTTTATTGCCTCGACCAGATTAAAACTAAAGCACATAGAGGCCTGGTATGTGGTTACTAACGAAGTTACTTTAATGGAAAAATTACCAGAATGCACCTGCACTCACAAAATTAAATTTAATGCCTCCTACAGAATGGCCTTATGCCAGTGCAATTAAAGTAGAAGCACTCGCCTATGCTTGCGTACATGTGTTTGTAGAAGGAGCACATGGGCTTTTCTTAAAATGGATCATAAATAGGTAAGAAAAGTGCAAATTAAAGACGTAAAACGACTCAAAATGAGTTAAGTTAGCAGATTTACGCGTAAGGTTCGGAACAAATACAAAAAGAGTAAAACATATGTCTGGATTTGGCAGAAGATTTATTTTAATGATAAATGTGGAACCACAAACAATTGAAAGTTTCTCAAAAAGTTATCTTTACTTTATTATTGGTTCCTACATAGAATAAAAGATATTGTTATTTATAATCCTTCAATTAATAGATAATATATTCTATATTTTGTCGTTTTGAATAACTTCTATGTACCGATGCCTCCAAAAATCCCTACTGTCGAAATCCCCAATATTTTGCTCTCTTGGGATTTTAGATTATCTAAATTCTGACTTTCAAGCATATGGGCTGGAGTGGACCCTATATAAGCACATAATGGATGTCTCATTTTGTCCTAAATAATTCTTAACTGAATCTATTTTGACAATTCCTTTATCTACACGAAATCACCATATAATTTATGGAAAATTTCACTAAGGACGAATGTTGTAAACTCGATGTTTTATAAATATGGAGTATCCTCGGTATGAACAGTGATTTATCGAGAATATCTATGACGTGACGATGAAATCTCATGAGATCGAAATGATAATCTGTGTCCAAATGTTTCGAAAAATTACTGACCAAGAACTCAACTTATTATTGCCCTTCACGTATATAAGCTGTCTCTTTTATTACATTATGTTAATAAACATGACTCCCAGCACCTCCGCCATAATTTTTCAATACTCCTCTTAGAAATTAAAAGCGAGACCCGAAATCAAAAGAGGTATTGTAAACAAATTAAAACGTGTACAAAACTTCTTACATGGTTAAAATTAAAACGTTATAAATCAGTTTGACAATTATTCGATTATTTTTGTGCTATAATAAATTGTCAAAATATGTCGACCTTCTTTGTGATTATCAAATTACAATCTTCCGATTATTTTAAAAGTTTCCTTCAGGAAATGTGCTTCATTCTCTCCATATCTTTCCAAAAAAAAAACAGACTTGATCAGAAACAACCCATTTGTACAACAGGTTTTCTAGTAATTTTCGGTGCTTTGATGTTTTTCATATGTAGGTATTCCTATTTGAAGAGATCCTGATGTAATAATAATTCTAGTCAAAATCATTCCCATTAATTCTTGCTTTACTCAGATGAAAACAAACACAAAGTTTAGTAAATGACAATTACTACAGTATCATAGTTAATTACTCAATCATGAGATGAGGTCACTAGGTGTCATATTAATTATTGTATATTACAGCTAAATGTGTATGTTTGGAGCGCGGCTTTGTACGGGTGTGAAACATGAACAGTGGGCGCGGCAAAAAAGAAAAGGTTAGAAGCGTTCGAAATGTGGTGTTATAGGCGAATGATGAGGATACCGTGGATGGAGAAGGTTGGAAATGAAGAGGTATTAGAAATAATAGAACAGAGGACTCTATGGAAGTCAATAAAAAATAGGCGAGATAGGTTGGTAGGACACCTTCTCAGGCATGAAGGTCTAGTCAGAGACATATTAGAGACAGAAACAGGAGTTAGGAGGGGTAGAGGTAGTCCTAGTTTAGATTACTGTTCGCAAATAGTTAAGGATATGGGATGTTCTTGTGTTAGGGAAATGCGAAATTTAGCTCAGGATAGGAAAGAGTGGAGGTACGTGCCCAACTGGTCTGACTGACCAGCTTACGATGATGATGAGTGCTAAATATTTGCAACTAAACTACCTATTTATAGAAAAGCAGACGTCTTTTTAAATTACAAGTTCATTTCATTCACAGTTTGTTGAAGTTCTGAGTTGTAGTTAGCAAATCACTGACTGCCACTGGTACAAGCATTTCTATTTACANAGAGACATATTAGAGGCAGAAACAGGAGTTAGGAGGGGTAGAGGTAGACCTAGATTAGATTACTATTCGCAAGTAGTTAAGGATATGGGATGTTCTTGTGTTAGGGAAATGCGAAATTTAGCTCAGGATAGGAAAGAGTGGAGGTACGTGCCCAACCAGTCTTAGGACTGACGACCTTATGATGATGATAAGTGCTAAATATTTGCAACTAAACTACCTATTTATAGAAAAGCAGACGTCTTTTTAAATTACAAGTTCATTTCATTCACAGTTTGTTGAAGTTCTGAGTTGTAGTTAGCAAATCACTGACTGCCACTGGTACAAGCATTTCTATTTACAGTAGGATTATCATAGGTATCTGGATTAACGTATGGACTAAGTCAGTCGGCTACACACACGTAGGTGTGTATGTGTGTCCATACGTGTATGTATTTATGTATATGCGCTTCTGTTTGTTCGGTATCGGCATGACAGAACTTCATTCGACCCTAAAATATATGAGAGCGAAATGGATCCTGAATTGTGATTGCCATCCATTGTAAAAGCAGCTGTTGTGTTAAGAGAATTTATTTGACATTTTACTACTGTGCGGAAGCTATTTGAAATTAACAGTTAGTTATTGCACAACAAAATATGCTGTACGTGTCATACGAACGTGGTTCAATATTCATAGCTTCACTTCAGGCAAATTATTATTATTAAATATCTACAATCGTCTGTTAATACATTAAAATATATATCTACAGGTACCAGGTACCTACTGACTAGCTTCTGTCCGCGACTTCGTCCGCGTGAGATAGTTACTTTCGGCTAACGCTAACTTTAACCCCCGACTTCGTTTACGTAGTAGGTGAAAATATTTTTAAATAATGCGTACGTTAAAGAGCTATTTTAGGTACCTACATATGAATAACGTATTTATTTGGACGAAGATTGATATCATGTTTATAAAAACACCTTCGCAAATAATGCATTATTTTAGAACAAATTTGGTTAGCATAAAATAGGTTTTAGTGAGCCAACCTTAAAAGATAGTTATATGCTGTCCCGGATTTTTTTTGGAACATTTAAGGGCGAACAATTCTGCCATACATGATTTTTGCGAAAATTTAACCGTTTACGCAGCGTAAGCTCTCGAAAGGAAAAAACCGATTTTGAAACATTCTTCATTGGTGCTCCGCTCTTATTGGTCTTAGCATGAAGATATATAGCCTATAGCCTTTCTCGATAAATGGGCTATCTAACACTGAAAGAATTTTTCAAATCGGACCAGTAGATCCTGAGATTAGCGCGTTCAAGTAAACAAACGAACAAACTCTTCAGCTTTATAATATTAGTAGAGATTTTAATAATGACCAATAATGACTTGATATTCGTCTTGCATTTTCGTAAGACCAAAACTAATTTTGCTCATACCTAATTGATTGAGAAATTGTCATTATACAGACCACTTCGAATTATTTTATTCGATTATGGTAACGTGCCTATCACGTTGAGGTTAGCTACGC
>NW_020442465.1:602692-604443 GCF_000699045.2 Agrilus planipennis
ATATCATTCTAAGAAGGCGTAGAAGAATATATATATATAAATCTATATACTATAGTGTATATACACGTATCTATATGTATGTATTTGTGTCGTCAGTTCTGGGTTCGAAGGTGCAAAAAATTCCGGAAATTTCGCTCTGAAGCAATATGTTTTATGAACGTGTACGTATGTTGTTGATGTGTTTGCCGTATATATGTGTGCTACCTACATTTTCTCTTTTATTTTTTAACTGAAAAAAAATTCTAAGTGGGGCGATTTTGAGCGACTTATGTGTGTTTCTTTATTGTATTCGGGGCAACACTTTTTAAACGCCGTGATAAAAATTAGAAGGACCTACATCACGCTGTCACTTATTTACGGCCACTAAAAGTATATTTATGAGGTCTATAGCGATTTTTAATTTTGTGGAGGACTAGGTTTACGTACCGCAGTGAGTTAAATTAAATTTTAATCATTTTTATACTTCGTTTAGTTTCTCTAGCTATAGACATTTAGTTAGACCGGCGCAAAGTAGAAAAGAACAGCACTAGGCCAGAAAAGAAAGAAGACAACTCTCTATCAAACTCTTAACCGGTGAGGAGCGTATAATCCGTATAGTATTGCACGGAAAAAACGACCATTTTATCTACTGCAATTGCATTGCTCAAATGTGTTGTTATTTGTATCATTTACTACTAAAAATATCAACGAGATGTTTATTTATATTTGAAGACATATTAAAGGCTTGAACGCTTGTTTTCGACTTGCACTACTATTCATGATTGAACAAAACATTTGGCAGGTACTGTATGAAAAAGTATATTTGATGAACAAAAGCCGAGAGTATAATGAGCTTTTTTCTTCCTACTTACGATTTTGCCAGTGCTTATCCAAGACATTGGAAGGGGCAAATCGCTAGAGAAAGTAAACGAAGTATAGATTAAGGTGGTTTTTATTGAGCACTGAAGTTGCTGTCTAGTTGAATGAATTGCATTAATCATCGGCATTTGCCAGAAATTTCAATCGAGAGGAACTGTAATACGATCTGTTCATTGTTCTTTAAGAACCCTGTGTGGTTTTAAACCACAACAAAGATTTCACTCCTTAATATAATGACTATTAATATTGCAATATAATCTGTAATCACAGATGTTATGAAGTTAAATGAATTATAATTAAGTTGTTATAAAATTGCTTCTACTTATGTGCATGTTACTTATTAAAATGTAATGAAGTAAACAGATTTATTAATTTACCTCATTTTCGTAATAAAAATTGGTGCCATTTCAAGTTGTGTCCATGTAACTCCCAGGTCTGCCGCATGGATGTGCTTCCAGCCGGAATATTTGACCAAAACACAGGCTGGCGATGGCACATCTGGAACAAACCACAAAGAATATGAAATTTTTGCTTTCAACCTTTTCAATACCGAACGACTTTATTGAAAGGGACTACAGAGCAAAAAAGGCAATATCGAGAATATTTTCTTGCAGGATTATTTAGAAACGGCTTCATGGAACGCTTTCTGATTTCGGCGATTCTTTGATTCTTCAATCTGACACTTCAATAAACGAGAATTGTGGTGACCTTTTGTTTATCCACATCAACATTTTTATTAAACTTCATAACCTTTGTCAGGATATACGAGGGTGGATTGATAAGTTTCCGGCCTAACCAAGAGATGACGCCACTAGGCCTACCTTGAGGTGACATTCTATAGTACCATCCTTGGATAGCTTGTAGCTATAGTTTCAGCCCGATCTCCTTGCTAG
>NW_020442465.1:610384-613970 GCF_000699045.2 Agrilus planipennis
GTTGGTCTGTGTTCTGTCGGAGCTGCCTGCGACGCGCTGATGAGATCCAAAAAGATCGAAATCGCGACCCGCGTCTGGCAGTTTCGACAGAATACAGACCACTTCGAATTATTTTATTTAATTGTCATTAATTAATAGAACGTTGCAATCTGACTTCAGGCTAGTTTTTTTTGTCACTTGGATGATCTATTTTCAATTTGGTTCGCTGTATATTAACTTTAAGTTGATCGTCAAAAGATGTTTCTTGGGTTTGTATAAACGTTTCCTAACTGGACAAATTGTGTCCAGTTTTTGTCTTAACTGAACGTTTTTGGCAATGTTTTCTTCGAGGGTTGTTTCTAAAGCATTGTTTTGTTTCTGACAGGAATTGGCTTCCGGTGGCAGCAGGATCTGATAGCAAAAAATCCATTTGTCTTCAGTCTTTAAGAGGCAATTTAAAATTGAAATTTAAGCCGTAAATCATATTGTCACGTTGACCTTGTTCTTATTTTTCCCTAGAGGTACATTAGGGTTGACGCCATCGAAAGTCAAAGTCGTCATAATAGCCTTAAAACCGACCACAAAATAGCAGAGTGGTATTGATTTCGTTTGTTCTTTCATCTTGAACCTCTCGGCAATCTCAATGCAATCGCAGTCTTCCTTGGACGACAAATGCTTTAAAAGAAATCGGTTAAATCTGCTGCTCTAAAATCTTCCCCAGGAATGCTTTTAATGGCTTGTAAACGCCCATGCTCCCGAACTAAAAACTCCAGGAATTAAAAGCTCTCCACTGCACTGGCATCTTAATGTGACAAAACCACCCCCATACAAACTGCTGCTCAGCAAAATAGGAGCGACAAGAATTGTGAAAGGACAAATAAATTCCAAAGAAAATGTATAAGGGGCCTACTCTATGCACAATAAATTTATATTTGAACATCTAACATAGTGATGTGCGGGAGGGGTAGGCAAAACAATTTGTGGTAAATGGTGCGTTCATCTTACAGAGGGTGGTTTAATTGGTAATAAAATGATCTAGGGTTGATACGAGTTTGATTGTTTTCTCGAGCTTGTTTTTGTAAACATTGATTTTAATTAAGAATATAATTTTTTATTTGTTTTTAATGTCGTCCGTGTGCTTATAATTTATATTAATAAAAATAAATTTGTCTGTATTTCTTTAGTGTCATCATTTCTCACACAATATTCCAGCGCCTTGACACTATTATATACTTCTATTGTTCATTCATCCACTGTTTACAATATAATCAGTGTGAAATCAAAGTAAAGAGGTGTTAAAAGATATTAATTTTTTAAAAGTAAACGCTAAAGTTTTGACCTAAATTGTCAATATTTCCCATTAATTAATAAACTAAATTAATTCAACAGTTTGCTAAGTAAATAAGGTATTAAAACACCACCTGGTGACAACCGGTCAAAGCCAAAAGTCTCGAGTTCGACTCCTAGCGAAGGATTTTTATTTACCCACTACAAACTACCTCAAATTAACGAGGAAAAATTGTTGCTGTTATCACACCTCCGCCGGGAATCGAACCCGAGACCTTTGGCTTTACGCACCAATGTTCTGACCACTAAACTACGAGAGGTGACAACAGCAACCACGACAAACCGACCTACAAGGATAACGATCCGTCGATTTTTATTAACGTAATTATAATTACGGTTTGTCGTGGTTGTCACCTCTCGTAGATTAGTGGTCAGAACATTGGTGCGTAAAGCCAAAGGTCCCGGGTTCGATTCCCGGCGGAGGTGTGATAACAGCAACAATTTTTCTCTCATTAATTTGAGGTAGTTTGTAGAGGGTGAATAAAAATCGAAAAAATTATTTCAAATTAATATTGCATATTAATCCACTATTAAGTAATTAACAATGTCATAGGATTTCCTAGCGAGGGTCTGAAATTAAATGAATTTTCACATTAATATTCTCATTATCCCTAATGCAGAATCAGCCAGAATTTGTCCTACACAATACCCTTTTGTATTATTCATTTTGTTACTGTTGTCAGACCAAATGACCAAAAAGCCTTATTTTACAACCATAAAATTTTTATGGAAATCTTTAAAGAATTGAGATTGAGTCAATAATGCAGTCCACAGTTTTCCTTTTGTTTTATTTTCTGACTACATTCTTATTTTTCCTTTTCGTTTAAATAAAATCCAATGAAATTCTACTAAGCTGAATAGGATTCCTGCTTCTGAAGTCCAGTTCCGACATTCATCGTGAAAAATTTTAGCGGTCTCCGGCTTACGTTTACGTAAATATGCGCCTGCGAATAATGTGCACGAAACAAGTATTTACGACATTTTTCTGCATAAAAGTCAGCTTTATGTTACTAAAAGCACAGTTTGGCATTTTAGTATTTAAACAAGTAGGTAACGTAGGAGATTTTTATTGTACTACTATGTTGCACTACCGTAAATAATAATTCTTTCAATGGATACCTATCTAATTGAGCCTTTTTGTTTTTATTCTCCAGCTAGTAAAGAAAATTGGCTTGTTAAAGTTTATTGCAAAAATTTTCGTATATATTATTTTGCAACAACATTAACAACAAATGAAAATTAAATAATAAAAGAAGTGGTGTTCATAAACTAAACTGCAAAGAGTGCGACACAATCAATGTACATCGGCTAAACCGGTAGTCCTTTAGAGAATAGGTTTAAAGAACACTTAGTATAAAAAATGAAACACTCGCTATCGGTTTAGCGAAGAACTGCTAACTACAAAATCGAAATACATATGTTCATATGGAAATTAATTTAAACTTCGCCATTTCCAGCCCAAAAGTGAAAATCTAACTTGAATTTTTAAAAATAAAAAGGACTTTTTTGAATTTGCAACTTTTAAGAGAGTTCCAAAGTTTATGCAATATTGTTTTTGATGATAGCTTTTTCGCTGAAACCATCTGCATAATGTAGTTGGAGAGCTTTTGCATATTAAGACATACTCCATTATTTTGTACACATTCTCAAATTTAAATTTAATTAATGAAAAACAATTTAACGATCTGTATGAGTTATAAACAGAACAAACAAGTACAGGTTGACACAAATAGGAAGAAGTGTGAATTGTTTCCGCCTAAGCCTGCGCGGTAAACTGAATGTTTGTGGAAGCGAGGGAAGCCACTTCTATTCGACCGTTTGGCTAGATATCATTCGGGAGCACCACAATTACTTCTGTGGGTTCTTGCTATTTGCGTGTTTTTATTGCTTTTGCTATTGTTATTGATTTTACTGGTGTTATTACAGTTCGCTCTCTTGAATCCATGTGCTTTTCTTTTGTTTCATTGCGAGCTGCAGTATTCAATTATTTTAAAACAGTCGACAATTTGGTTAGTAATTCATGTGGGTTCCTTCTTAATGTTTAAATCCTATTGATTCTACCGCCCTTCTTCCTCCGAATACTTTCTGTCTTTCTGTCGCGCTTAAACGTTGCTAATTGAAAATTCTTCCTATTTTTGTCAAGCTGTACCTTGTTTCTATTCTCTAGCTTGACTAAAATATTTGCAGCGTGTTGGGAGTCAATTCATTTCTACATTAGCAAGTGAAGTCTATTGTTTATATCCTTTATAAGGAACTGTTT
>NW_020442465.1:614279-620298 GCF_000699045.2 Agrilus planipennis
TTTAAGAGAGTTCCAAAATTTATGCAATATTGTTTTTGATGATAGCTTTTTAGCTGAAACCATCTATATAATGTAGTTGGAGAGCTTTTGCATATTAAGACATACTCCATTATTTTGTACACATTCTCAAATTTAAATTTAATTAATGAAAAACAATTTAACGATCTGTATGAGTTATAAACAGAACAAACAAGTACAGGTTGACACAAATAGGAAGAAGTGTGAATTGTTTCCGCCTAAGCCTGCGCGGTAAACTGAATGTTTGTGGAAGCGAGGGAAGCCACTTCTATTCGACCGTTTGGCTAGATATCATTCGGGAGCACCACAATTACTTCTGTGGGTTCTTGCTATTTGCGTGTTTTTATTGCTTTTGCTATTGTTATTGATTTTACTGGTGTTATTACAGTTCGCTTTCTTGGATCCATGTGCTTTTCTTTTGTTTCATTGCGAGCTGCAGTATTCAATTATTTTAAAACAGTCGACAATTTGGTTAGTAATTCATGTGGGTTCCTTCTTAATGTTTAAATCCTATTGATTCTACCGCCCTTCTTCCTCCGAATACTTTCTATGTCTTTCTGTCGCGCTTAAACGTTGCTAATTGAAAATTCTTCCTATTTTTGTCAAGCTGTACCTTGTTTCTATTCTCTAGCTTGACTAAAATATTTGCAGCGTGTTGGGAGTCAATTCATTTCTACATTAGCAAGTGAAGTCTATTGATTATAAATCCTAATTGATTGGTTACTTAATGTACAATATTTTAATCTAAATTTCAATGAAGTTGAACTTCAATAATGCACAAAAAACGTTGAACAGGAACATCAGGTTCTTTAATACATATTTTTTGGTTTTGCGAAAATTTTATGTCAGCATCTCAGCCAATCAGTTTTATAATAAAGTTTAAACTCAAATACCACAAAAAAAGTTTTCAGAATTTACGTCTGCCGTTTCTTAAGGAAACTTTTTCGAAGTGGCCTTACTTTTGCTTCTCGGTACCTATAAACATGTAAGTATATTACGTAGGAAAGTCAAAGTTTCTGAAAATGAAATGAAAAGAAGTACAAATATGAACGCTACACGGAGGAGACCTTGTAAAAACTTCGAGAACTTCATCTCTATGTTATACAAAGCGCTTTGAAGTTTTCTTTACGGAGAAATCTTTTTCCCAAATCATGTTTTCTAAATGTAGCAGGTATGAGACCTGTAATTTAATCTGGGTATATTGGAGATTTTACTGTTACCGCACAAAAGTTGAATACTCTGATTTATTGATAACTTGCTTTACTGCAATAAAGAATAAAGCAGTTTTATTGCAAACATAATTACGTCCATGGCAGTAAAAACTCGTGAGGTATACTTCGTTTACTTTGTGTAGCGATGTGACCTTCAGTTTGACCGGCGCAAAGTAGAAAAGAACAGCACTAGGCCAGAAAAGGAAGGAGACAACTCTCGGCCAAACTCTTAACCGGTGAGGAGCGTATAATTCGTACAGTACTGCACGGAAAAATTGACCAATTTATCCACTACAATTGCATTGCTCAAATGTGCTGTTATTGCTACCAATTACTACTGAAAATATCAACGAGATATTTATTTATATTTGAAGATATATTAAAGGCTTTAACGCTTGTTTTCGACTCGCACTACTATTCATGATTGAACAAAACTTTTGGCAGGTACTGTACGAAAAAGAATGTTTAATGAACAAGAGTCGAGAGTATAATGAGCTTTTTTCTCCCTACCTACGTTTTTGTCAGCACTCATGAAAGACATAGGAAGGGGCACATCAGTAGAGAAAGTAAATGAGGTATATGTACAGGTTAGAAGTAAAAACAGGGGCAAAAGGGAGGTTAGATTACTATTCGTAAATAATTAGTAGTGATGAGAAAAATTACATTTTCGTAAGACCAAAACCAAGAACGAGCGAACAAGATCAAGACTAAAACCAAGACCAATACTAAGATTAAAACGAAACGAACAAGACCAAGGCTAAAACGAACTCATGACTAAATGAAAAGTTACTGCTTCCTGCAGATTTATGAGTTAAACTAATTGAAACAACTTTAATATATTCTTTTCTTGGAACAAACCATGTTCAGTATTTGAAAGTTTCACTTTGCTTTACTAGATTGTAATACTTAATAATAAAAAAAAAACAAAACTTTACCACTGTTTGCGAAAAAGGATCTACAAGGATGCCCTAGGAGTAAGCGTTCTTTGTTCCTACGTTTGGATAGCATATGGTTGAAATATAGAGACAAATTAATTTTTTTTTCTAATTTTTTTCACCTGTTTTAAGTTTTTGTACTATTTTGTTATCTAAAAGGTTGATTTGTACATTGGTAACGGTAAGTTTTACAGTTTTCATAACTCTCACAACTATCGCAATTATTTTCTTTAAAAGTCATGACAAGGTCGCATGTATGACAGAAAATTTCAAATAGGAAAATTTGTGCTTAGAAGAATTATTAAAAAAAAAAACGCATGTTTCAAATTAAATGAACAGGACCAAGGCTTAACACGCAAGACCAAGATGAAGACCGAGGCTATATGAGCAAGACCAAGGTCAAGACGGAGGCTATTTCAGTAAGACCATAATCAAGGTTATAAGCATTTGAGAAAGATCAAGGTTAGAAGCATTGAACAAAACCAAGACCAAGGTCAAGACCGAGACTATTTCAGCAAGACCAAAATCAAGGTTACAAGCTTTTGAGGAAGACCAAGATTAGCAGCATTGAACAAATCCAAGACCAAGGTTAGAAGCATTTGAGCATGACCAGGATCAATATCAAGACTCTCCTTAACAAGGAAAACCGTTCAATCCCTTGATTTTCGTTATAGAGGGTTTACACTATATATGTACGGCTACTATTTCTATTATGTTAGCTATGGAATCCTTATAAAGTATGAGTTATGAAAAAAGAAAACTTACGAATCGTCGTTGAATTAATTTTCTTCACATAAGGGCACACCCGCCACAGACCAATGCGGAAGCTGATTGAAGTGGTAATTTCCGAATTTGGCAGTCGTACTGGTTCCTTTGTGTATATCCAATTTCCGCTTACAAATGCTGTTAATAGAGTGACGAGCGCTAAAAATCCAAAAAAGAGACCTATTCGGGACGATCCACTTAATGGACCGCAGCACATTTTATCGACTCTATTAATTTTTATTACTGTTTTACAGAATTATAAAAAGTGGTGACCGCTTTTTAATTTCATCGTCCATTTCATTGGCAAACACAAAGTGTCAAGTGTCTTAATAAGCACCGAAAAACTGCTTCTTTTTAGGCGTATTCGTTTTAATTTTGTATTATGCTTCATTTTTGCAGAATTTAGATGAGATGATCATGAAAATATCATTTCAGAAGTAGCGGTTTTACTATTATGAAATTTTTAATGGTGTCTATCATGTTTATTAGTCATTTATAGTTTTAATAATAAATTTAATAGTTGTTGAATTTCTTAATCATTCAATATGGATTACGGAGTCCAGGATTTGTAGCGGTAACATTTCGACGGAAGTCATCTGAAACAAAAAACTGACAGTCAGTTTTGGCCTTTATTTAAATTAAATATTCGAAGCAACATATTCAAGACGTATGAAAAGCTTTTTGTTTAAGGTACCTATTTAATCATAACTAAGCTTTTCCAGAGGCTTTGTTTGGTTGAACAAATCCTTAATCTTATTTTACGCCAACTACTCACTTGACAGTTGAAAAATTAGCAGCATTTTGACTACAGCCCCGTCCTTCTCTTCACTTTAAGTGTTAATGCCGTCTCAGAATTTGAGCCTGAGTTAGTTAAAAGTTCACTCAACTATTCCACTTTTGCAGTAGTGTTCCGTCAAACTTTATTGAGTGATTAGGTATTTGGTTATTAACTCTTTTTTCATAAAAATCGTCCCAGACATGGAACGGGCCACTTAGTTTTTCTTGCATTAAAAAAAAACTTTTGGATGTTTCAATCCCCTCGGCCACTAATGCTGGTTGGTGGGCAATCCCTCCAGACTACGCCGGAAGGTAGGGCGGATAGCCCTCTTCGGTCTTTTTTCAGGGAATGGGTAGATGGTGGATCGGGTGAGAAAGATGAGAGGAATGAAATGAAAACAGAAGAGAATGAGAGATTATCAGTGAATATAAACTGCCCCAGCATTTACCTAAATGATCCAAGGAAACCTTAGAAAACTTGGCAGGTGGATCCGGAATCGAACCGAGCCAAACATTAGTCTAAACCTGTAGTCATTTTGCTCGGTCGTACGTTTAATATTTCCATACAGTAGAATATATATGCAAGTTGGTTAATGTCATGTAACTGAAACTATATCGCCATCTATAGAGATTTTCTACTAATTGTAGTACTTTACTATTATTGCAGATGGCAACATACTGCCACTTACTTGATATTATGTAGAAATTTCTGTTTAATCGATGGTTTATCGAAAATCGAAACTATCCAGGCACCTTTTCAAATTGACAGTGTTTGTAAGAATTAGGGACTATTAAAAACAACAGTTAGAAGAAAATATCTATAGACGGAAATATACTGAGAACTACTCGAATTCCTAAATTTTATTTAAATTTCAATCCTTCTTAATTACAATTGTTCGTAATGAATTCGATTTAAATATGAAAAATTTGATCCATCAGTCGTTATTTGCATGTGTTATTCTAAAAACTATTAAATTATTTCCAATGTACCTAAGCGCAATGTGATCCCCATTAATACAGGAGACGCAGCTGGTATTAATTAATAATCGGAAATAATGTTTTGATTTGTATGACGCCACCAAAATATTGATTAAGCACAAAATATGTAGGTATACGTTGTAAAGTAATGTTGTATTTACACATTGTTCTGATCATGAGAAATGGCAATGGCATGGATTGAAACATGTTAAGTAATTCATAAAAGGTGTTTTTATAAAAAATCATACAATTTGATTTTGACTTATTTCGGGTTCTAATTCCTTTTAAATTGGAATATGTTTCAACTAAATAAACAGCAATATACATATAGATTCAAGACTAATGAGAGAAATGCAAACGAATGTGTTATTTAGATATGCACATTAGATCTATTTAGCTCCTTCCTGCACTATTGTAAATTTGTAAGCACATTTCATAGGGGTTGCCTTAAAGCAAGTTTAATATCTGGCAAATTCCGTTCTAAACGTATTTTCATTAGCAGCAAACGACCTTCTAATGGGGGTTGATTTTAATTTAAAGTCGTCGACAAGATTGAGTGATATAACGGAAGCCCTTTGACATGCAGTTTCATTATATCTGTGGAACTACCAAGCAAATTAGGACCATGATTTTGACATCGAAGATTCTCATAACGACAGGATGAACTAGACTGGAAGTAATTCTTTTATTAACCTTATCGTCAATAGCGATAGGTATTTGAATTTGAAATTTACGGTTTTCTTTATAATTATACAGAACTGACTGGTGCATCTACAAACAAGTGTGTCGGAGCGTACCTAAACTATAAAACGAAATTAATTAAAAATTAATTTTTAAATTAATCTGTGGAACAAGCCGTTGTTTTTTTTTTTAAGAAATATGTACATCATACATATTTTAGAGAGGTTAATAATATCTAACAATTATTTAGACAATAATGTGAATTAATGTTCAACCCAGATTCGGGGGATTAACTCAATAAAGCGAGGAAAAATTGTAACTGCAGTCACACTCGCTGGGATTCGAACTCGGGACCTTCGGCTTTACGCGCCAACACTTTCTTCACTAAGCTACGAATGGCGACATCAATAATAAGGATTAAATGTATCCACAAGGTTAGCGAATCGTAGGAACTAATTTTATACATGTATGTACATCTCAACATATCCATACGAAATACTTTGATGAAATTTGTTCTTTGTACTTGACGGAGGTAGGTAGAGCGTGGGCGCGTAACGCCAAAGGTTCCGGATTGTGTGTGATAGCAGTGACAATTTTTCTTCATTAATTTGAGGTGAAGGGTTGAATAAGTGTTTTTAACTTTTTAATGTTTTA
>NW_020442465.1:621737-629629 GCF_000699045.2 Agrilus planipennis
AAATTTCCTTTCCGAGGCTTTGTGTCAGCCCAATCACATATTGTGTCAATACTTATCATTTTATCGTAATTTAAAAACTTGGAAATTGCACGGTACACTATAGGAACTACGATAAATTTTCCCTAATCGGCGCCATGTTTTTAGGCTCCTCCCATTTGACGGATCCCAATGAAAAAAAAAAACGAGAACAAGAACGAGAGATTAAACGGTGATATAAATTTACACGTGATATAAATAAAAGACTGAACTAACTATATAATGTGTGATTCCGTTTTAAATAAATATAGGTACTTATATGTACGAGGCCTTCAATTTTTTCCATAAGTGGGTGAAACTGTTTGCAGACGAATTCATTCTAGTTAGTATTAGAATGTAACTAACAACTGAATCAATGTAAAAGAGAAATTCTAAAGTGGATAGAACAATGCAGTCGAATGCTACAGACGGAATTGAGTAGTAGATCTGGTTTTAAAATTTCACAAAAGACGTAAGACAACAAGTTTAACGACATGACCCAAATTTCCTGCGGTTTTCTTTGACAACACAAGGCGAAAACCGAAACAGTCATTTCCGCCAGTAACGGCTCTTCTTTTATCTTTCATCACTTCTCGCCCTATTTTCGCAAACCGAGAGGCCTCGGAAAGGATTTCGCTTACAAAAATTATCACTAGTTAAGTTTTCGTCGTCGCAAAGGTAATTTCTGTTTTTTTTTTTATTAACCAATGGTTTCACGCTGTTTTTAGTAGAATATTTTCATTAATGTATGAATTAGCCGAAGGTTTATCCTTGACCGTTTCTGACAATGGACGCACTGTTGATGATGAGTCAGAGACGAGATAGTTGTCGGTGGTGTATACACATATGCATACGCAACCAACTATGCAGACATTTAGATCCGTGTACATTCTGTCATGTGTTTATTTCCAATTAGAATACGAGAACATTGCTGATTTTTAATTAATGACTGATTAAGAAACTTTTTAAAACAGGCCTATTGTGTTAAGGAGAAAATATTTTAAACCGGTTACTGGGATCCGTCAAATGGGCATACACCATTTGGTGGCAAAATTTATAACTCGAATGAGGGAAAAATTTACATAGGAACTGTGCACGCAAATTGTAAAATTGTTTATTAAAATAATAAAACACGTTAAAAAAGTAAAACTTTTTTTGATGATGGAGTCGNAAAACTTTTGGATGTTTCAATCCCCTCGGCCACTAATGCTGGTTGGTGGGCAATCCCTCCAGACTACGCCGGAAGGTAGGGCGGATAGCCCTCTTCGGTCTTTTTTCAGGGAATGGGTAGATGGTGGATCGGGTGAGAAAGATGAGAGGAATGAAATGAAAACAGAAGAGAATGAGAGATTATCAGTGAATATAAACTGCCCCAGCATTTACCTAAATGATCCAAGGAAACCTTAGAAAACTTGGCAGGTGGATCCGGAATCGAACCGAGCCAAACATTAGTCTAAACCTGTAGTCATTTTGCTCGGTCGTACGTTTAATATTTCCATACAGTAGAATATATATGCAAGTTGGTTAATGTCATGTAACTGAAACTATATCGCCATCTATAGAGATTTTCTACTAATTGTAGTACTTTACTATTATTGCAGATGGCAACATACTGCCACTTACTTGATATTATGTAGAAATTTCTGTTTAATCGATGGTTTATCGAAAATCGAAACTATCCAGGCACCTTTTCAAATTGACAGTGTTTGTAAGAATTAGGGACTATTAAAAACAACAGTTAGAAGAAAATATCTATAGACGGAAATATACTGAGAACTACTCGAATTCCTAAATTTTATTTAAATTTCAATCCTTCTTAATTACAATTGTTCGTAATGAATTCGATTTAAATATGAAAAATTTGATCCATCAGTCGTTATTTGCATGTGTTATTCTAAAAACTATTAAATTATTTCCAATGTACCTAAGCGCAATGTGATCCCCATTAATACAGGAGACGCAGCTGGTATTAATTAATAATCGGAAATAATGTTTTGATTTGTATGACGCCACCAAAATATTGATTAAGCACAAAATATGTAGGTATACGTTGTAAAGTAATGTTGTATTTACACATTGTTCTGATCATGAGAAATGGCAATGGCATGGATTGAAACATGTTATGTAATTCATAAAAGGTGTTTTTATAAAAAATCATACAATTTGATTTTGACTTATTTCGGGTTCTAATTCCTTTTAAATTGGAATATGTTTCAACTAAATAAACAGCAATATACATATAGATTCAAGACTAATGAGAGAAATGCAAACGAATGTGTTATTTAGATATGCACATTAGATCTATTTAGCTCCTTCCTGCACTATTGTAAATTTGTAAGCACATTTCATAGGGGTTGCCTTAAAGCAAGTTTAATATCTGGCAAATTCCGTTCTAAACGTATTTTCATTAGCAGCAAACGACCTTCTAATGGGGGTTGATTTTAATTTAAAGTCGTCGACAAGATTGAGTGATATAACGGAAGCCCTTTGACATGCAGTTTCATTATATCTGTGGAACTACCAAGCAAATTAGGACCATGATTTTGACATCGAAGATTCTCATAACGACAGGATGAACTAGACTGGAAGTAATTCTTTTATTAACCTTATCGTCAATAGCGATAGGTATTTGAATTTGAAATTTACGGTTTTCTTTATAATTATACAGAACTGACTGGTGCATCTACAAACAAGTGTGTCGGAGCGTACCTAAACTATAAAACGAAATTAATTAAAAATTAATTTTTAAATTAATCTGTGGAACAAGCCGTTGTTTTTTTTTTAAGAAATATGTACATCATACATATTTTAGAGAGGTTAATAATATCTAACAATTATTTAGACAATAATGTGAATTAATGTTCAACCCAGATTCGGGGGATTAACTCAATAAAGCGAGGAAAAATTGTAACTGCAGTCACACTCGCTGGGATTCGAACTCGGGACCTTCGGCTTTACGCGCCAACACTTTCTTCACTAAGCTACGAATGGCGACATCAATAATAAGGATTAAATGTATCCACAAGGTTAGCGAATCGTAGGAACTAATTTTATACATGTATGTACATCTCAACATATCCATACGAAATACTTTGATGAAATTTGTTCTTTGTACTTGACGGAGGTAGGTAGAGCGTGGGCGCGTAACGCCAAAGGTTCCGGATTGTGTGTGATAGCAGTGACAATTTTTCTTCATTAATTTGAGGTGAAGGGTTGAATAAGTGTTTTTAACTTTTTAATGTTTTAGTAAATACAGTAAAAGCTCTTTCGAAAGCTCACACAATGTTTGAGGATATTTGAAACCCATTCACTGACTAACTCTCCATAACGAAACGGTACTTTTCTGTTACGAAACAACAGTTACATTAGAATAACAATATTATACCTAGCAAAAGAGAAAGTGGCTTTAAAACAGGAAAGATAATTTCATTTTGGAGGACTTTTCCTTAAATAAAGCCCGTTATTCTACTTGCATAATATAATGAAAACTGTTATGAAATAGGTGGTCGAAAAGTTTACATACAATTGTGTAGGTAATCAATTGATAATCTCAGACACTCTTGTGACACCTTTAATTTACTTAAATTACTTTAAATGACATATTTATATATATCATGTCGATTTAAATTTTGGTTTATGATATGAGTGAAGTTGTTGAATTTACTTGCTTAAATTACCATCATAAAATCGTTTTACTATTTCTCAGAATATAAATGTGACGTATATTGGTATACGTAAATTTTTTTGTAACCACGTTTCATTCAACTAGAATAACGTACATATTTAGCTTGTGTTTCAACCTTGGTCGTAACTGTGACATTTTCCACCGCATTTATCATGAGTTTTAAAAGGCTCCAGGGTACTCGTCGGCAGATCGAGGATGCATTGTAAAATGGACGATCCGCAAGGAGTTTTTAAAACGTGTGAGCCAGCTAGGACAACAAAATTGCCTTTCACATTTGCATTTTAATTTAAACTATACGCAAACTGTACAAATTAAAAATTTTGTCATAAATAAGATCTTTTGGCACGCATATAAAATAATAAAATTGTTTTAATCATTGTATTTGTATGCAATATTACGGGTACAACAAACTGCTTCTAATATTTTATTCATCATCACCATTGTAAAGTATAGCAGCCTACATCTTTAATGAACAATTATATAGTCTAAGTCTGCTTCTGCTCCTGTTAACTCCTGATTCTGCCCCTAATACGTCTCTAACCTGACAAGGTACCCTAGCAACCTATCGCCCTCTTTTTAATTACGTCCATAGCACTCTCCATTGTCGTAGCTCCTTTTTCCAATACCGCCTTATTTCTAATCTTTTCTATTCACAAAATAAAATGTCTAAATTTCAAATTCATTTCATGTTGTGAAGTGGGGAAATTATGTAAGAGAGCTGGCGATCAGAATTAAATGCAAACAGAATTTTGGGTATAAACGTGGGTGGTCGATTATGTGAATGTATCAATGTGTCCAAACTTTTGCAATAAATCATTGGAGAGAGACGGAGTTGGTTAAAGTATTCGGAACACGTGAACTAAAGAATTCGAGTTTGGCAGAGTTGTTTGCTAATTGTTTTAATGAATTCAGCAACGCAAACGGCAGGCAATAAGAAGCAACAATGCAAAACATTTATATTTTTGCGACTTAATAATTACAGTCCATTTTCCAAGTTTTAATAGCGTCGACATAAAGCGACTGGCTTCGGCTTTCGGAATGCCTGCTGCTGGCAACATTCCATAGAATTGCTGCGAAAGACCCGTTTATTAGGAAACGGCGTAGTTTTCGCGTCAACAATGGCCGGAGCAGACTTTTGCCTCGAAACCAATTAATTAACCCTTTGGCTAGCCGGACTCTTGGAAATTAATTTAACCAAACAGGAAAACAAAAGGCTTCTCGCGAAATTTACATCAGGCCATCCATTACACAAAAACACCCTTAACAAACGAACCAAAAAGGAAACCGTCATGCTTTCTATACGTTACGGGAGCGACGATCGCGATAGCTCTTTATTACATCGCAAAAAGCGACAGTATTGCGAGCCATTAAGATTTGTTTAACTTTATTACATCATAAAATTTTACTGGATTTATTGCTACACTGTTATCAAAAACATCGATTAAAACATAACATTGAGGAACATTTATCTTGCATACTATAAACGATAACTGATAACATGCACCCTGTGTACGAGAATATTCGCTAATTTTATAATATGCATGCTAGGGAAAACAAATTAAGGGAAGAGCGAATATAAAGATAGAAGACGAAAGATTAGAAAAAGTGGCTGATAGCTCGTGTCGCCTTCAATAAAATGAAGTCACTTCTATGCTCGCAAACGGATAATTTAGAAATTCGAGAAAGATTGTTAAAGTGTACGTTTGGAATGCGGCGCTGTACGGGTGGGAAACATGAACGGTGGGCACGGCTAAAAGGAAAAGGTTAGAAGCGTTCGAAATGTCGTGTAACAAGCGAATGATGAGGATACCATGGATAGAGAAGGTTAGAAATGAAGAGGTATTAGAATGAATAGGAGAACAGAGGACCCTATGGATGTCAATAAAAATAGGCGAGATAGGTCTCAGGCATGAAGGGCTAGTCAGAGACATATTAGAGGCAGAAACAGGAGTTAAGAGGGGTAGAGGTAGAACTAGATTAGCTCAGGATCGGAAAGAGTAAAGGTGCATGTCCATCCACTCTTAGGACTGACGACGATTTGTGATAAGGTAGCAAATATTATCCAAAAGTTCATTATATGTTGTTAATTACCCTATCTGATTCAACAACTTCAGCGGAAGGGACCTTTTACATTGATAAATAAACAAAATGTAAAGAAAAAAATTGAAAATTGTTTTTGATCTCCTTTTCAGTTTCAGTTTGAAAAACAACAGCACAACCTTTGATCTGACACAACATTACGAGGTAGGTAAGTATTCTTTTGAGAGAAATAAATTTCTCAGGATTCCCTCTTCTAAAAAAAGTCCAATTTGGGTTGAATCCATAAAAAAACTGGCATGGGGAAAATAATAGACTGAGGAACTTGGTCTTATGGCTCTAATTAGAATCTCATCCGTTTACTCGTTAGGTTCATCTTTTTTTACTGCGGCGATCACGAGTCTTCATTAGTTTTGTTTACTTCTTCTTGAAGAAAAACATCACTTTCCTACCCGCAGCCAGACAACAGCGGCGAAACCCAAAAAAGAAAAATCTATTTACTAGCCAAGTTCGCTTCAGGATAAGTGCAGGGAAATAAAAGAAGGATTAATGATGCGAATAATGATGCTGCCATTACTCTTGCAGAGATTAATAGCTCCCAATTCGAATTTGCTAGTACAAATAGAAACGCCTAAAAAAATTTACAGTCCTCACATATTTAGCAAATAACTTAGGCATATTGAAAATACCAAGTACAGCAAAAAGCGGGTCGATAAAGTAAATTCGACGCATCGACATTATTCAATCGTCGAATATTTATCCTTTATGCGTTTATTTACACGTACTTCTTTAAGTACCTGCACTTAAAACCAGAGTGGAAACTTTTCGTTCATAAATTAATTTTAGACCAGTTTTTGTCGTTATAAGAGCTTGCTTTAAATTTCTTTTTGGCTTCGCACACTTTCCTAAGTAGTGAATTACTATAAATTTTACGTTGCAATCTATCAAAATTTGTTGGAAGCACGTTTGAAGGGAAGATGATTAATGTTAGGTTGAGCAACCCGAGCTCCTTCAGGATTTCTATCAAATTTCTATAAAAAAAAAGTTCCACAGAATTTGTAAGGGAAGCGGATAGTTCATATATTTCATATAAATAATACTTTAAACACTGAATTACTTATTGATCTTTTATTACAAGCTTTAACTTTTCAATATGTTTTCTAGTTTCTGAATTCAGTTACAGCGCGATAATATTGTGCTAAAGTATAACAGTTTGGAGATAAAAGCGGGAGAGATCTTCGTCCATCTGGGTACAAACTGTAAAACATTAAGCTTAAAAGCTCCCGCGTCATTATTAGGTATGCCTCTCTTTCAACAACGAACTAGACCGGGCTAATGGACCAACTAGTTCTGCTTCAATTATCTTTCAGGAGATTAATAGTGGCCATCGTACAACGTTTTCCTCAAGTCTGCAAACATGAAAGCCAATTCACATTCCCTCTTAATTCTCTTAATCGATAATTCATTATCGCGTTCATTTAAATTCAACGAATCATGCCTTTAACATCAGAAACCTTAAAACGCGTCAAATGTAAGTGTTACAGCAACATCGGAAGTTAAGGATCATTTAATTAAACAGAGAAAACGAAAACATTGTTATGAAGGAATGCCGCAGGCAGCAATCGATATCCATAGCATCCAGATTGTGACACAAGTTGCATAATAAAAGTAATATACTGACGGTTTAAGGAAATATTTGGGAATATATGACAATATAGGCAAACAAATGTATACTTAGTCGTTGAAAGGCAGTTAATATTGGGATCCGTAAAATGGGCATACACCATCTGGTGGCAAAATTTATAACTCGAATGAGGGAAAAATTTACGTAGGAACTGTGCACGCAAATTGTAAAATTGTTTATTAAAATAATAAAACACGTTAAAAAAGTAAAATTTTTTTGATGATAGAGTCGACGAAGTTTTCTTCTAAAGTTAAATCAAATAAAAAGTTAATATGTTCAGTGAAAAGCTAATAGAAGCTTGGATGAAAGCAGTAGGTATTAAAAGATGTGAATTCCGGAATAAAAATTTGTTCACGTCATTTTAATGCACATGATTATATTTCAGCAAGTATTTACCATCAGCCATAACCTTAATATTTAAAACTAGAATCATACTAAAATTATAAAGTGAGAAATTATTTATTCCTGTGT
>NW_020442465.1:631088-652108 GCF_000699045.2 Agrilus planipennis
TTGTGTCAGCCCAATCACATATTGTGTCAATACTTATCATTTTATCGTAATTTAAAAACTTGGAAATTGCACGGTACACTATAGGAACTACGATAAATTTTCCCTAATCGGCTCCATGTTTTTAGGCTCCTCCCATTTGACGGATCCCAATACTTACTTGTAATTATTCCGATTAATCCAATTATCTACGTGTGTTAGGTACGCCAGACCCCATACAGTTTATGAGTAGCTTCGTTTCTATTGTTTCTATATTTACGTTTACCCAGAACTTGTCAATGCAATCTGATACTTTCCGTTAGCTAAATTATTCAACTTTGTTTCGAAGATATCTGAACAATGTAGATGGATGTTCGATTATCTGAAATACGACGAGCAAGTTTTCGAAATAGGACACCAAATCGACGGTTAAACAAAAGCAATCATTTTCATTAACTTAACGATGATGTTTAGTCTTTCTGATCTAAACAAAACTGTTGTAATGAGATTTCTATCGAATTTTCCTCGAACGCGAAGCCGTTCTTACACTGAAATCCATCGAGTGCGAGGTTGAATGACATGGCTCGAACAAAATTGTCGTGTAAGTACTTAATGAATTTACGTAATTTGTATTAATTAATTACAATTCATTACTAGCAGTGTTGGGCATTAATCAATTACAATTTCAATCAATTAATTAATTGATTAAAAAATTAATTGTGATTAATTTAATTGCAGTTAAAATTAATTGCAATTAAACTATTAATTGTTCCTTGCAATTAATTTATTTAGATTAATTTAATTAAATCAATTGCAATTAACTTTTTTTATTGTTTTAAAAAACAAGTACAATTAACATCTATCTCGCTTTGATTAAACTAAATAATTGTTAATTGCAACAAACATGATTAACAATTAATTAATTGTTAATTATTAATTGTCCAACAATTTAATTTTTGCCTCACACTGATTGCTAATTTTGATTACTAACTCGGATTATCTTTGTGTCGGAAAATGCTTCATTATGATATGCCTACTAATGTCTTGTTTAGCTGAAGTGTTTTTATTCTGATAAGTCGTAACACAAGAACGCAAAACACTTGGTATACTTAGTTTCACTTAATAGGAGTTCATATGTATATTTAGTTATTATATACATGATAATAATTAGATATGTATTAATGTTTTCGACTAGTTAATATTATATTAATATTACCGTGCAGTGCTGCCTCTACTGACCGAGATATGAACTTGCCTTAGGCAGAGAATAGCTGTACTTGATGCTTAAACGCTGCAAATTTGGATTCATAGAAGTTGAATTTATCATTTGCTTTTTTGAAAGAACAACAACAGAATTTTTAAAAAGCGAAGAAATTCTGGAGTCACATGTGGCCATTTAAGTGTTTTTATTTGAAATACCAAGCAATTATTTTAAACAAAATAGGTTTTTGAATATCATTAGTCAAAATATCTAGTTTTCAATAGATACCAAGAAGTTTGTAAACATTTGGAAACTAAATATCTGCTAAATACTTGTACCTAGCAATTAACTACATAAAAAGAAGTTGCAGAATTAATTCCAATATTTCCCATTTTTGTACAACTAAAAGCTAAAGGTAAAAAAATAAAAAGGAAAGGAATGGAAACCATAATCAAGAAACTTTGCCCATGTAGTACCTAAATCCTTTTTGGATGATTAACTTGTGTAATTTATTGCTTTTAAAGTTATTACTTGTAATAAGTATATATATATATATATATATATGAGTGAATTAAGAAGGTTCGGTTAGCGGATATTTATTCTTTGAGGAGCAAATAATTTTAGCATTTTAATCGAAGAAGTTCGAAACTAATGAACTTTTAAACGTGACCGAGAGAGGTTTTTTGTTACTTTTACTACAAAATAAAATACGCAAAGCAGACAACCGTCAACTTGATAGGGACGGAAAACAAAGTTTTTAAAACACAGTTAGCGGCGAACAAATTAAGGATTAAACGATTCCTTACTTCAGCGAGCTTACTGCACTTTTGTATTATAAATTTATGACTTTCAAGTGCGGAATGTGGCTTCTTAACAAAGTTTAAATCCAATGAAAAGCGAAGCAGCAGATATCCGGAGTACCCACTTTAATATTTTCAGAGATTAAAAATTGCCATATTCTCATTTTTTATTCTGATTAGTTAAATTAGAAATGTTAAAACCTTCGGGTACTGAATTAATTAGCATCAGACAGTAATAAATAGGTGCTTGATTGTATAAATAATTTATGTAGGTATTGTTAGTGGTAGCAGACGGCAAGAGATTATAGAAATAAGCGTCAAACAGTGGCGTACTTATTGTGGAAGATAATAATCCGGCTAAAATCCCTCAGAATAGGTGTATTTAATTGTAGTAAGGTGATGCAACAAAAACGAAATTTCTTTTATCGATTTTTCATGAATATCCCTTCTCTAAATATGAATTTTGAGTAACACTTTGGTGATATTTTAGCGATCTTCCTATTAAGGCGTTTAAATAAAATGGAAGTATTGACAAAACAGTACTGTATAAATATAAATAAAAGTAAAACAAAAATACTGGGGTGCAAGGGAAGAAAAAGTAGAGAAAGAGCTAATATAAAGATAGGAGACGAAAAATTAGAAAAGGTGCCTCATTTTAGATATCTAGGATGTCAAATAAGTCAGGACGGAAGGAGTAGTAGGGATATAAAGCAGAGGATAGCCCAGGGTCGAGTCGCCTTTAATAAACAGAAGTCACTTCTATGCTTGAGAACGGTTAATTTAGAAATTCGAAAAAGATTGTTAAAAGTGTATGTTTGGAGCACGGCACTGTATGGGTGCGAAACATGGGCGGTGGGCGAGGCGGAGGTAGAAGCGTTCGAATTGCGGTGTTATTGGCGAATGATGAGGCTACCGTGGATAGAGAAGGTTAGAAATGAAGAGGTATTAGATAGAATAGGAGAACAGAGGACTCTATGGAAGTCAATAAGAAATAGGCAAGATAGGTTGGTGGGACACATTCTCAGGCATGAAGGCCTAGTCAGAGACATATTAGAGGCAGAAACGGCAGTTAGGATGGGTAGAGGTAGATCTAGATTAGATTATTCGCAAATACTTAAGATATGACTTGTTTTAGTTTTAGAGAAATGCGAAGGTTAGTTCAGCGTACAAACGAGTGGAGGTGCATGTCCAACTGATCTTAGGACTGACGACTTTATGATGATGACTACTAAGGCGCATTTGTTTTTCACTTTCTGACTATATTATAATAACGTTTTGAATAGCAAGAGGCTAATTTAGGAGAAGCCCTAAACAAAAAAATAAAAGTATAAATTTTGGTCCCTAACTTTTTACCTTGGCGCCAAATTAGCCACTGGAAATCCTTCAATTTCGGCATTTATAAAATTTATTTCGGATACTGTGTTGTCTTAGCTTAACGAGTATCAGCTTCACCCTTCCTGCAACCCGAAGATCAAATCTACATGTATCTATTTCAATTTGTAAATCAAATAAAGTATTTAAGGTAGGTACTTGAACCTTCAATAAAATGGCTACCTATCTTTAATTTTGGAAAATTGCCTATTACACGTTCGCTTTATCGAATTATTGACAAAGGGCAACACTCCCTAGGAAAATCGTTCTCGCTTTTTAATGTCGCAGTTAGCATATGGCTTATGTATGTATGTACATACATTTGGGTAAATAGGTTGAGATTCGTATCGATTTGTAAATGTTCCCGGCTCCGTTTGTCTAATTTTCATTGTAACTGAACCGTATTGGAACATTTTGATTTAATATCAACGCTCTTTCGAACAAGTCTGTAACCGTATGGCGTCTCTAAATGAGCGGAAAGCAATAAATTTCAAGTTTTATTGTACAGAATTTCAAATTTTATTATTCAAGAATTTATAATTCTAGCGAATATTTTATGTTATTTAAATATGAGCAAGAGCGAATGATAATATTGTCGTAAATAAATATCTCAATAAAAACATAAATGTGAAATGAGAGCCAAGTTCAATATTACGAATACGCGTCGTCGAATTTGCCGATAAAAATATTGAGATCTACATGGGTACCAAGTTATGTGTAGAAAATCCTAAAATTTTAGAACAAAAACATGCAATAATCTAAAATAAATTTATTGTTATATAAATATACTAGTGACCCGCCCCAGCTTCGCACGGGTGCAATGCTGATACTAAATATATTTTTGTTTTGTTTAGATTATCGAAAAGAGGAAATCTTCAAAAGATACCCCCTGAACATACCAAATATACTACAGAATGTCTTTATATACAACATTCACGGTGTTTTTGTCATTAGACAATACAAACCGGCCTCCCGGCCGGTACCGCCGCAACCGCTATGTCCCTGCATTTTAAATCTGTAATATCTTCAAAAATATTAATTTAAACTACATGTTGTAAAGGGCCATATTGATCTATATTAAATGCACAATGTATTTAAGGTACTTAATTGGATAAGAATTAATGCTGTATTGCCTACAATCGCTTCGTAAATAAGTCATTATTTCTCATAAAATGTAAAGGATAAAAAATGGTTATTGTGGGTTATCCCTAAGAGATAGACATATACCACAGCGGAATTTTTTGTAGAGCCTTTTAAAATGTACAATATTGTAGTACATTATTTTGATCTATCTCGTAGGGTTCAGCCAGCGTTTGCAATGTAAGCCCAAAAAATGTGTTTTTTTACGACATCACATTAGAAACCTCTAAAATTATCAATGTTTCCCTGCTATATTATGCACATATTATACATATAAACCTTCCTCTTGAATCACTCTGTCTTTTAAAAAAAACCGCATCAAAATCCGTTGCGTAGTTTTAAAGATTTAAGCATACATACATTTTTAGCGCGAGTACCCACCCTACTTTTGAGATATGCCATCTATCAATTCACACCCCCACAAAAACACTCCCCTCCCCACTTTTACATCTCCCCCTCCCCAATCTTTCCAACAATTCTCCCTTGGGAGTAACAACCTTAGGGTTGACTTCCCTACTCGAGGAGGGGTTTTAGACTGTAGGCGTTTCGGCGAATCCTACACTATCTCCCTTCAAGGCGTGTCTTTTGAAGACCTCGTGGATACACTAACCAAAAAAATACTAAACGAGACAATATGGATAGGTGTAACGTTTAAATAGTAAAGCTTTCTTGTCAAATATGCATGCAAGTTGTTAAAGGTCACATTCGATAATAAGTGCAATTAATTAAAAATGCCAATTAATGCAGCCTTATAAGTTAAAATACGTTGGGCTAGGTACAGGTACAGGTACAGGCAAAGAACACGACTACAAACACTTGAAGAAGTGGTTTCTAAATTATAATTTGGAAATTGTTTGAACTTGAACGAAATTATTGAAACCTAACCTAAATAGACACCTTTTGAAAAGGAACAAAGCAAATGTCGTGTATGACAAAACGAAAGACAAGTACTATAAACAATTCAAAAAAATATCTCATGTTAGTATAGGTTTAGGCTTTTTTATACACAAAGGGGGAATGTTTTAGAATAGTTTGTAAAGAAGATGAAGGTAGGGTTAGAGCTGATATAAAAATTAGAAACTAACAACTAGAACCCTAGAAGGAGTTGTCGACTTTCGATGGGAAAAGTCATTTAATAGATAAATTTAGAAATTCGAAAAAGATTGCTCTACCCTATCGTATTAATCGAGATATAGCATTAAAACTAAGTAAGCCAAATTGGCATCGTTCAAACTTTTAATTTGATATTTCAAAATCTTGAAGTGCTAGGATAATTTTGAAAGCAAAAGATAAAATCCTGGCAATTCTTGTAAGTAAATGTTTCAGACAGAAATTCTAATTTTATCTTAACTGACGCCGCCTCATCTTCTTTGTCAAAGCATTTATTCTTATCTGTTGTGGAAGTTACGTCTTTATCTTTTATTGTCCGTGTAGTTTTTAAACGACCCCTATACTCTCGCCGTTATTAAACACCACGGAGTTGAAGCATTAAACCAGCAATTATCCCTTGTATCGCGGCAATAATGGCTCAGGCATTTCAGACGTCAGCGGTAAGATATGCTAGCTCACATTCCGTTAAGAAGCCTTTATTCTCGCATACACACACACACACGAGAGATAAGGCATTTGACAACTATAGGGTTAAATTACCAGATGTTTACATGCATTTATAATAACCATCAAGATGTACCTACAGATGATAATATCCACAACACGTGATGTCTACACATTTCACAGCACTGTTTAACTTTCCGATGGCACAAAGCGTTCATACATTTCGAGAAGGCGCTTTTGGGTATTGTATAAGGAAACCTCTTTAGTTAAAAGAGAAATGCAAACAGTACAATTACAGTGAAAGACGACTTGGTAAAGGTCTAGATGAGGGGGTACGAAAGAGGAGGTCTCCCCCACCACTGTACCTTAAAAAGTTCGTGGCGGTCTCACCCCCATAAAAAGTTATGGGGGTTCAAAGTTAATAAATATGCCAATTTTTATACATTTCTAGGCATGTAAATAGGTATTTATATCTATAGTCATTCTTAAACAACATTCAAAGGTAAAACTAATGAAAAATACATAAAAATATTGAGAAAGTTATATAAAGGTCTAGATGATGCCCCCCCTTCAAGGGTGGGGGTGGGGGCGATCTAAAGAGGAGGTCTCCCCCACCACTGTACCTTAAAAAGTTCGTGGCGCTCTCACTTCCATAAAAAGTTATGGGGGTTCAAAGTTAATAAATATGCCAATTTTTATACATTTCTAGGCATGTAAATATTTATATAGTCATTCTTAAGCAAAATTCAAAGGTAAAACTAATGAAAAATACATAAAAATATTGAGAATGTTATGTATCGCACTTGAAACCATTTCGACTATTTGTGTGTAGCATTTAACCCTTAACATTTTNGGGCCATCATCTAACCCCCATATCTTTTTATGGGGGTGAGACCGTTACGAACTTTTTATGGTACAGTGGTGGGGAGACCTCCTCTTTCGATCCCACACATCTCACCCCCTTCGGGGGTGGGGGCCATCATCTAGACATTTACCGACGACTTAATAGCGATTCTGTTTGCATATGAATACGAAATTTTGCACTTTGACAATTTTTACAAAATATAAATACCTACTGAGAATATTTTCAGATGCATTTTCGTAAAATAGTGTTAACATATGGGAAATACAAGCCTTGGTGTTTATGTACAAATCACCTATTCTGTTATTCCGTTACAAGTATGCAAGAACCGTGCTTGTGGTTATCAGCAACTGTGTCGATTCACATACGAAGTACTATGTAGAATTTGCACCAAATAGGCCGCAGAAATTGGCTAAAATTCAACGAAATTTAAACAATGTAAACGCCTACAAAATTCTAGTCTAGCGATTTAATTATCGATTTTATGGTGGGTCATATAATTGCCTACCATAAATACTTAATTTCTATAATTCATCAATGATTTTCTTGCAGTCATAAGAAAAGTTTTAAGATCGTATAGTTGGGATGATCAAAATTGACAGAGTCCGCAATATCTATATCTCTTTTTTTCTTGTTTCTACTTGGAACTGTAGTCATTTGCTGCGTTTTGAGCGCGCCCTTGTTAAGTTAGGAAATGCTTCATGAGTAGATTAGACAAAGTGAAAAGAGATAGCCGAATAATAGTAAGCGGTGCAACATTAAAAGCCCAAAAGATCAGAGTTGGTTTTATAACTGCCAGGCTGGAATTACATCTTTAAACAAGTGTCTTTGCTTTTCTAAATTCCTGAGAGTGTTAAACTTTCTTTTAAAGTCCGATGCTGGCAACATTTTAAATTCTGATTGTCTGCATCTCTTTCCGTTACACATCAATTGGTGTAAGGTTATTCCTTTTTCTTTATTAGTGTCCGCTGCAATTCCTCTGTGTTTACGATATTCCCTACTACGTCTGTCGTGAGTACAGGTAAGAGTTATGTCAGCAGCCGCTGATTTCTAGTCTGGTTAGTAGGTTATAAAAAGTAAGTAAATGCTACAGTTTTATTGTGGACTATGCCAATTTTGACCGTCCCAACTTCAATACTTTTTTTTTCTTATAGGTTAATCAACATTCTGTTCATTTTAACATTCGTGAGAGTATTGAGAATTGGGATGAGTTATTTTCCTTCAACTTCCTTTTGAAGAATTACTTTGAACTTCTATTGATTCTGTTTGGCATTTATTTACTTGATTCACTTGTTGAACATTCGACAAAGCTATCATTCTATGTTTTACTTTTGACATTCCGAACATAATAATTCCTTTGGCGAAGCAGTATTGTCAAGTCTTTAGAAAATCGGCTAAAACCTCAAATAAAAATAATTTCAAAATAGAAATAAGGGTGCTCAGTCAGACATCATCTGTAAGTTTATTTACTTTTTTTGTTGCGAATACGGCTTTCGAGATACAATTCGATTATTACACCCTTTTTAAGTGACATAGAGATATAAATATCTGCTATTTTTAAAACTCGATGGTATATGCATATACCCTATAAAATTTGATACCGAGGACAATGAATTTAACAATTTTGATATCAGATATTTATTTCGATGAAAAAGTCTCCCGAGTAGCACACATTTCAAACAAATTGAATGTAAATTATTTAAGGGTAGACTACAATAATTTTTTTCGAAATATAAAAATATTTGATGTAGTATATCAACCATATACTAGAATATATTCCTAATAAAAGATGTACTTGTCAAAAATTGTATTAATGCTAACTATTAACGAATATAGTGTTGACGTTATTATTATGCCTTCATCTAGAGTTCATAAAGGGACTATTATTCACTCAAATGTTATAAAAAGTTGAGCTAAAGTTTCATTATAAAAGCGTCGTATAAATATTGGTTTGTGTGGTAGCTACCTACTGTTTTTATAGTTACTAAAAGATCGTCAACACCAGTTAATGCTCACGATTATTTTATTTAATAGATTAAAAGGCTACGATCACGTCTAGCATTAATAGAAAATAAAAGTGTTCTAAAAACTATTTATTGTAATTTCCATTCCGACTGAAATTAATTAATGTCATATTGGTTATAACTAGAAACCGAGTGTGCTCGAAATTCGACCAGTTTGCTTTCGAATCAAATAACATATATTTCTCGTTTATACGAATATATTAACCTCAACTTTTCACACTTTTAAGCAATCACAAACATAAAAGGGTGGATAACTCAAACACTATCCGAAAACCCGTACGAGTTGTTCTAGTTGTAACAATTTATGTTGTAAAACTTAAAGTTGATAAGGATGATTATTTAATGTAAAACCACGCCCACGTCTCGGTCTATATGAGGGCCTTCTTCAAGGCTACAAATGTGATATATTTTCGACTTTACGAGATAGGAAAACTCTGTCCGGGACCAAAATTCTGCACATTTTCTATTTATTGATATCAGCTGTTGTTAGCCATCTTTGACAGCCATCATCGCCAACCATTTTTTATAACTTCGCCACTTGTCGTGGATGTTTTTCTTTTCTGCGGCTACTTCAACTCCTAGGGCCTTCTTTACCTGTTGCTTCCTGATCATAAGGTATTCCTCTGCTGCTATGGTTCACGATACCTTATTCAAGGCAAATGGCGAAGCTCTACAAGATGGCTGACAATGACAGCTGTCAAAGATGGCTATTAACAGATGATATTCATGACGTTGGAGTACGCGCGAATAAAAAGAACGAAAGTGAACCTTTATAAGCAAATACGTGGGATTTTAGTCCCAGGCAAAAGTCCTCTACCTCCATACTTTTTATGTACATATGTATCTATTTTTGTATTTCAGTTTGTTGGCTATATATCACTGTTTTTCTGTTTGTTCCTCGTTATTGCCTGTCACCAATCATGACGTTCGGAAACGACCACGTTTGTCGGTGATCCTGGTTGTTCGGTCAAGCATTATTTGCGTTTGCAAATAAAGGAAACAAGAGACAAAGGAAATAAAGGATACTGGGTCCGATGCCGCAACGATTTTTGTTCCAATAGCACGACCGTCTATATGTATATTCTTCGCGGTCTGATAAGGGAAGCAACCCTTGAAATGTGTCCACCACCACTTTTCCGATACGGATATCGCCTCTCCGCAGGGAAATGAACGTTGCATTGAATGGGATACGTTACCTAAGCGTATATCTGGAAAGGGTTAAAGGCAAAAGCACAAAAGCATTTGTTTAAATGTAGCAGTTCGAATTGAATAAAATTTTCTCTAACAAGTTCCGTTTTTTTAATTATTTGTTGTGTACAAGTAACATTAAAAAAATCATTTTAAGCTTATGCAAGTGGCGTAGATATCAAACTTAAGTAGGTACAAAGTTTGTTCGTGAAATAATGAGAATGGGTCTAGTAAAAATGATCTATTGTTTAGATTGGTAAATATGTAACTGCTCTGAAAATTATTCAAGATAATCTCTTTGAGTTTTGATATACTGCTGCCAACGCGATTCCCACTTTGCGAAGCCCCTTGGAAATCAGCTACTCTAAGCGCTTCTTGATGGAGTCGAATGGCTTTCTCTTCAGCATTGAAAACAAGAAAAGGTCTGCTGGGCTGACATCGAAACTGCTAGTGGCTGCGAAAGGTTGCAGTCCCTATTCGGGCCAGGTAGCTCACAACGAAGGATGTGTGGGTTGGAACGCGGGATGCTTCAAGCTCCATCGTTTCCGTTTGACGCCTGTGTGTAGACGCGAAAGGAGTATAGTACTTCGGAGGTAGGAATTGTTTATGGACCACTCCATGCTTCTCAAAGAAGACAACGCACATTGTCCTTACCTTGGACTTCGACATTATCGCTTTTTTAGGACGCTGGAGAGTTTGAGGTTTTAGCATTTGGTTTGGGGAAATACTGGAACATCCATGATTCGTTACCAATTATTACGTCGTCGCGCGTCGTCTAAAAGGTCTGGTTTATCTTCTATTTGGTCCAGCATCTCACTTCGTTCTTGTTTTTATTCACTCATTGCTCAATATTTTCACTATGGTAGATACAGTAGAATCCGCTTATAATGACATCGAAGGAAAATGAGACAAACACGTCATACTAAGCGGGCGTCATACAAAGCATAGTCTTAGAAAATAAACAACTTTCTATTTTGGTTAGTTATTTAGTTTAATAGATAGAAAAACTACAAATTGTATATATTTATTGACAGAAAAAGAAAAAGAACGATGAATTGTAATATCAATATTCATAAGGGTCAAAAAAATGTGCGAAAATATTATTAATCATTTGGATCACTATAGCTGGATATGATTTCTTGAGAATCAGTCATAGAAAAAGATATGTCATTTTAAACGGAGTTATTATATCCAAATTTTCCTATATAGAATTTAATATAAAAACCAAACTTAACACTGCAGTTACTTCATATTAAGCGGTTGGTCAATATAGGCGGAGTCATAATAAACGAATTTCTCTGTACCAATTTCACATGAATCTTCTGCATGTTTAAATTTTCAGAACTAACTTTGTGAATCGTTGTTTTACACATGTTGAGGTCTTCGGCGATTTTATTAATTTATAGTAAAGATAACAATATAAACAGTTTTAATTACTATATATTTGATGTAAGCAAACATTTGTACACCATCAGCAACATATATAGTGGAAACTTAGGTATAGCACTGCACAAATTTACGTTATTGCGACAAATATTTTACTTTCCAAAGTTGTTTCAAACCTTAGTTTAAGTAAATATACCGATAGATTGTTTTGCAGGTACGACAACATCAATTTACTGATTAATTTCCTGGTAGAAGACTAAAATGTAAGTAAACATAATGCTTTAAAAGCACGTCACCTAATACTTTTAGTGCATTTTAGGATTAAATTGCTAGTATAATTGCCTTTAAGTAGAGCATTCTATAGTTGGATCGTTATGGTTTTTCCTCTGTTTTATGTCGTTTACCATGAACAAGATTAAGATTAATATTGACTTTGCTCATCGTTCAGAATCTTGAATAAAGTAAGAAAAATCACGCAGTTAATACACTGAGACTTCAAGACCAATACTCTTTTAGAGTGTTAAATAAAATATCAAAGTAAGAGACAACCATAAAGCTAATATAAAAACGAAATGTGTGCTAGGACGTAGTAGAAGTGAAACTCCAACGGACATGTGGAAAAAGGAATCGCAACAAAATTTTTGCTTCAAGTGTTACGGGCAGATTGTTAATGTACTGTGTCCCTGCGCACATTTAGTTTTCACAGGTTTACTGCAAATTATGATTTGATTGTTACACAGACCGCAAATAGAGGCGATGATGTCCAGTCACGTGGAGAGCAGAGGTAAGAAAATAACAGCTGAGCACAGAACACGCCGCCGGGACTCTAGCGGACTCCCCGCTTTCCGCGCGGCTGCGCATTATATCTAATACAGGCATTGCCCTCTCTCCGGCGCCGCCAGTCTTTCTCTCCCACCACCGTTGTCGTCTCTAACTACGTGACATACCGTCTACCCCCTCCACGCGGCCGTAACGCTTTTTCGTGACAAAAAAGATCGTAAAACCCCGTTTATATAGAAGTTTCGCTTCAAAAAATGATCTCATATGGCAAAAACAGATACTTATTTAATTGTTTTAGTTTAGCTGACAGATCTCCAAGGACAATAAACTTGTGTGTACCTATATTTAGTCAATTTCCGGTTACTGGATCTCCCTTAAGGGAAAATTGGATGTAATTTTTAATGGGTGACACGATATTGTTTCAGGATATTCTATAACACGGTTGGCTGTAATTGCACAGAGCGGCGGTGAACCCATTAGTTGAAAAGCTTATTTTCCACTTTAATATTGCACCGTATTCTCTCAAGAATTTCTGTTAAAGGGAATAATTTTCCATTTTTCATTTGTGGCTGCATTTTTAAATTATTTAAGTGCTTAGAATTTTATGCAGTTTTAGAAACTAATTTTAAACGATTACTTTTGTTTTATATCACTCACACAGCGGAATATGTATAAAATAATGTGGAACTTAGATATAAAATGGAATCTGTATTGACTGTAAAATATGGAATTCAATAAAATAAAATCAAAAATGTGGGTTATAAGGGAGGAGATGGAGTTAGGACTTATATAAAGATCGCATACGTAAAACTAAAAAAATTTCGCGCTTCTCGAAGTCAAACGTCTTAGAATGGAAAAAGATGAGGTAAAGATATATAAAAAAAGAAAAATCATTTCTGTGCCCGTGAATGGTTAATTGAGACATTCGAAAAAGATCAGTATTAAAATTAACGGAAAATAAAAATAAGTTAGAAGCGTTTGTGGTGAAGCATTACCGTAGATAGGAAAGGTTACAAATGAGGAGGTCAAAACGGAAAAGAAGAGGGCATGAAGGGCAGTATAAAATGGAAGAGGAAGACGTAGGTTATGTAATTCTTAGTAAATAAATTGTGTAATTAAAACTAAATTGGGGGTTAAAAGTTATTTATTTTCTTAAAAAAACTACCGACGTTTCGCTCTAAATTGTCAAGCTTTATATTTCTCAAGGCTAGTCTTTGAAGTCAATAATGATGAAAATCTTTTTTGAAAAGATAGACTCCGGTTCCTTTAAATAAAAACTATCAAACTGATATAAAATCTAAATTAATTCATCCAATAGACAAAACACACCGTTTATATCGGTCCGATATGATTCCAAGAACCAAACCGCGTGCAACAGTGTTTTCATCAGTCTGGTACATTTAGCTACATTTGTCATTTTCAATGTTTTTTTAAGTGTTATTCATACATTGAAAACCGATATTTTCCACTAAAAAACCGGTTTTCGAATTTCATAATTTTCTCCAAAAAACCGACAAACTCTAATACCTACTGTTAACCTTTTGTAATTTTCAACTTTATAATCTGCTTACAAAGTGATTTTCGACACACCCTGTAGAAGCTAAAACATATACCCACGTATACTGTTTGTCTATCACTTTTAACGGCGCTTACTTCTGTAATAACGTTTCTTATCAGCCCAGAGAGTGGTGATGTTTGAGCTTCATCTCTTGACTTTATGCGGTGTTCTTGGTTCTTCAGTTCCTCGTTAAGTGTATTATGGCGGGGAGGCTTTGGTCTCCCCATTAATTGCCGGCAGCTCGCTGTAGATAAAACTAAACTTGACGAAAGACGGGGAGCTGTTGTGCAATAATTACTTGTGTAAAAGGGGTCGGGGGTTGTTGCCATCGTTAACTTACCGAATGCGGTCAGCACTTAACACAGCATGACAAATGATTTCAGTTTAGAACACGTAGAAATTGAGTTCTTGAGTGATAAAGGAGAATTTGTTGTTAGCAAAATGCAGCCAGCACAGACAATGAAATTTTTGTGAAAATTCATACTCTTCGTGCATACTAACGAATTGAAAATATGTAAAAAGGTAATGAAATCGTATTAACGGCGCGGTAAACGCCATTTGTAGTACTATGCTACTTTTAGTGTACTACAGATGGCGTTTGCTACACCGTTCGTAGGATTTCATAGAATAAACGTTAACGTTTCCTAAAAGTTGAATTTCGTGGTTGAGTTTGAAATTTTATTATAAAGCTATCAAAAGGAATTAAAATTTAAATTAATTGCAATCAAGAAACAGGACCAAGTGCGACCAAAATTAAATTTTGACGCTTAAACGCCATCAGAACGTGCCTTGTTGGAAAAAGGGGTTACTACCGAAAGAAAATTAAACTCGAGTTCGAACACAGTAGCCTTTCCTGTAATGAATGAATACTAAGGCGTCAGATATTAGAAATAAATTTTGAATCAGAAGGCCTTTATTTTCGAACAAAGTATAATGGCAAAGTGATCCGCGATTTCTTACGAATACTACTTGACAAGTTGGCTAGTAAAATATTTTTAATTTTATCGGAGATTACCAGTAGAATTCATACTATTGACTATAATAATACTCTATGACATACTTTGAAATTCAATAGTGATTAATATTAAATATTAATTAGTTAATTAAATTAATTTCAATCTGTTTCATATCTGTTAATATATATACATTAGTTCCACAGATCTGTGACGTAATAAGTATATTTCGTCACTATTTCGTAGGTCACATCTCGTAGCTTAATGAACAGAGCATTGGTGCCTAAAGCCAAAGGTCCCGAGTTCGATTCCAGTCGACAGCAACAATTTTTCGTCATTAAGTTGAGGTAATAGCGGATAAAAATTAAAAAAAAAAATTATTACTGAAGGTCAAGTTGCTATTTTTACTTAAATGGTTTATTTATTAGAACTCTACTATTGGGTTGAATAATAATTATTATGCGATAATTCAACAAAGTTGTTATTCTATTTAGCAAAGCATATCAACACTAAATTAATTATTTGTTAGACAGGTAGGTACCTTCTATTGCTATACATCACCTTCACCGTTTTCCCTGAAAAATAAACCCATTTATCTTCGGGAAAGCTGTCACATAATCTTCACTGACACCCTTTACTAATAGGATTACCCATAGGTATGTCAACGGGCTTATTTGCGGATCTTCATATCAGACGAAACACACTTGCGAAGTTACGAGAATGTACAATTTATTGCTAAATACCGTGCCTACGAAACAACCGAAAATCCGAAATTAATGAAACCCATTTTTGGTGGTCGATGAGTATCTTTTTTAGATGATTTTACTCTCAGGCGCGGGACTAGCTAAGGGCAAATCGAATAGGGTATTATCCTCTTCTCAGAAAATATCATAAATGGCGCGGTAAACGCCATCTGTAGTACGATGCTACATTTTAGGATTACGTATGCTCCAACAAGGTCCATCTAAATATATGGATTTCTACTTGCTGAAACGAATCCCGGCGTAGCTAACTTCAACGTGATAGGCACGTTACCATAATCGAATAAAATAATTCGAAGTGGTCTGTCTTTTCTCGAAACAAACTGCCAGATGCGGATCGCAATTTCGATCTTCTTGGATCTCATCAGCGCGTCGCAGGCAGCTCCGACAGAACAAAGACCAACTTTTATCTGCTGTCTTAACAGCGCGTTTTAGAAAATACCACAAATGGCGCGGTAAACGCCATCTGTAGTACGTTGCCACATTTTAGGATTACGTATGCCCCAACAAGATCCATTTAACCCTCTTTTTAGCTCATTAATGAAGAAAATTTAATATCCTTAATCGATGGAATTATAAAGTATATAAAATGAAAATCAATAATCTCGAGTATTTCCTTAAACGACTATGACGACAACCAACAGTCAATTGTCACAATTTTGACTAAAAGATTAAAGTCAAGGTTACATATGTTGGATTGGAGTTTCAAGGTAAATATCGTGATTGAAAGATTATAAGTGAAAGATCATACAACATTTTGGGAGAGTTATCTAAAGGCCCATCTTATTCAATTGAGAAAGTGAGAAAAAAGGTTGAGAATAATTTTCAATCTCTGTTTTGATTATAACTGAGACGTGACTGGTGTTCGGAGAAAAATAAAAGTTGGAAGAGTAGGGAACTGCAACTGCAACGTTATTTGTCCTTGGAAAAGCTGATCCAACATTGTCAATGCATTGTGTACGTCTCTACCCTTAGAATGCGTTAAAAGTATCTAGCACAAGTAGTTATTAAAAAGACGAGAGGGCGTTATTACACCCATGAGAGTCATTATCTGCCCTTTCCTCACTACGTTCCACCCCAGACGTATTCAAACTACTGCAATACGTTAAGATTTTTAATGCAACGTGCACAGAATTCGAGAATATGACGCCGAAAAATATGATGACAAATTTCTTTTACGTAGCTAGAATGAACCTGATACCGCGAAAAAAGTTTGATTCTTTAACATTGTATTTGTTTATTTTGCGGAAGTTTTCTTTTTCTAACCCTTTGGGTTCTTTTAATCTGATATCAAAGAGCTTTCACGAATGTTTTCTTTTTTATACGACCCCAGCGTAGTTCAAAAGAAGGATTCAGGCCTTAGCAAATAATTGTGGGGTGCATTCAGTAGAGAAAATAATGACGTAGGGAAAGTCACTAGCGTCCACAGCAGAGGTCGGGAATCTGCGGTTTTCACGAGTTTCTTGTACAGCTTTCATTAATGTCAGTCCTTGTGTTAATTATTATGTAGGGGGCAACTTAAAAATTAATAGAATTGGGTAAAAAACGTGCTGCCATTTGTTCAATAAGATAAGAATTACAATGTTGGAGCTCTTATGATAAAAGTATATAAAAACTATAATTTTACAAGCCGCATTTATAGGTATATAAACTTGTGTGGCCTCCTTCATTATACCGAGCGGCATGGCGTAGAGGTTTAGACTATTGCTTAGCATTCGGGAGGACACCGGGTTCGTCTGCCTTGTTCCAAGTTTTTCTGTGGTTTCCTTGGATCATTTAGGTAAACGCTGGGCAATCATATTCCACAGATAATCTTTCATTCTCTTCTGTCTTCATTTCGTCCGTCTCATCTTTGTCACCCGAACCACCATTCACCCATTCCCACGATTCCTGAAAGGAGATTGAAGAAGGTCTTCCGCTTTAACTTTCGGCGTAGTCCGGAGGGACTGCCTGCCTACCAACATTAGTAGCTAGGATAGTGTGTACGTCCCGAATTTTTCCGAAACAACATAGGACCTTGTAAAAATCAAGAAGATGAACCAGAATAGTCTCAGCTTCTTTGCAACAGTTCAATAAAATTTTGTACCAATGGATCCCTGATGGTAGTTTCGTGCTAAAGACTCTCCCTCGAAACCTACGAGGGCGGTTCAATAAGTACCCGTGTTAGAAATGAAGACACCTTTTTTTTAAAATTTGTTTTTTTATTTTTCAACATAGGCCCCTTTTAGAAAGATATGCTTCTCCCAATGACCCTACCATTTTTTTTACCCCTCCAAAAAATAAGATTTGTCGAACTCTCCAAAATACCCCTTGTCTCGGCGATGACTTCCTCGTTTGAGCTAAATTTAATTCTCGCTAGTCATTTCTTCATGGTAGGGAACAAGAAGAAGTCGCAGGGAGTCAAATCGAGTGAGTACGGGGTGTGCGGCAGCAAATTCATAACGTAATTCATGCATTTTGGCGGCAACAACTCCTGATGAATGTGCCGGTGCGTTATCGTGTTGAAAACGCACCTTCTTTTTCGTCAAATGCGTCCGTGTCTCCTTCAATTTTTTGTCGAAGCGGTCCAATAACTCACTGTAGTATTGTCCAGTGATCGTTCTTCCTTTTCCTAAAAAATCCGTAAAATGATTTCCTCGGTAACAACGTTTGCCAGGCTTCCTGGTCGCTCCTATCAAAAACGGATCTTTGCCCACGTTTAAATTCGTTGAAGCAATATCTAACTGTGGTCGTAGATGGCGAAATGTCTCCATAAACAGTATCCAACTTTGTTTTCATCTCCTCGCATTTTTTCCCATCCAAAAACAAAAAGCGAGTTACCGAACGATACTGCTCTTTTTCCATCTTAGCGAAAATAACGAAACACGTCTGAGTGGAATGGCTGCCAAATCCAAACTAACCTATCAATCAGTCTGAAATTCGTTTTGGCGTGGTTTGATAGATGGCAGCACACGATGACAACGCCAATTTCCCTCAGAAACGTCCTCTGTCTTCAAACACGGGTACTTATTGAACCGCCCTCGTATTTACCAGACGCTCATTGAGTGATCTTGTTATTAGATGATATTGCAAGGTGAGGCAATACCCAATTAGGAATGAAGAAATATTGACAATAATCAGGCCTTGTTTTAATTTATTTGTATTCTTGTTTTCAAAATTTGTTGTCATAATATTTGTTTCCGTTTTTCCATTCGGGCAGCTATTTAGTTAGACGTAGAAATTTCACCCTCATAAACATTTGCTCCAAGCAGTAACTTGTTTGAATGTATTGAGCTGCTTTAGGAAATTGGTTTCTTTCCATGATAGACGACCTACATCTAAAATATACCAGGAGTTTTGGCAGTTTACGTACGAAAGTATATGCTTTGATTTAAACTTATGCGATGCAAAAGTCAGGCAAGGAACAATTCACTTTTCTTGAATGATTTACTGCTGGACAAAGGTAAGCCCATGCTATTTTACGCTTTCCTTAAACGGAACATCATATTTTATAGAAGCATTACCATAAAATTGATATGCAAATGAAAATCCGTGACAAATAGTCCTGGGACTCCGTGACTTTATTGTCCAACGAGGCAATGGGTTTATGTATGTGTAGTTTCACCTATCTATGTACGTATAACGATCTCGATTTCTTTTTTCTTTTCAGTTTTAATTAAATGGGTAGCTTCCAGTGGGAAACACTGAAAACAACCGGCAATTGCATGAAGATGCTGAAAAGCGAAACAGCTGCCCCCAAAGCAAAAAATAATAAAATTGGTATAACAGAAAATTAAAATACCAATTGATCATTAAGAACAACAAATACTTTAGTCGATGCCTACAGAAGGTGGAAATAAAGTAATAAATAATTAAAGAATTAAATTCAATCGAGATGACAATTTGTAAAGATAAAGTAAATAACAGATAAATTTAACTTTATTAATTGTAATTAAGATAATTGACATAATCTAACTATAGGCAAAACGTAGGTGTGATCTGTTACCATATGAAAATTAAAATTAAAAAAAGATAATTTTCGCTTTATAGGTTTAAAGAACTAAGGAATGTATAGATATGAAAATAGCAGAAGATAATTAAGTACATAATTAGTTAGAAGCATTTCGAAACATAAATCTGCTGAAAGATTTAGATTAAATACACTTGTAATGAAGAAATGAAACTGCAAAAAGTTTGCGAACTATTTAGAGCCTTACCTTGTTGCTTTATAAACCGATTGTTCATCTTGCTATAGATGACCACCTAATTATTTAATATGTTTATACGATTTTATTGAAGTTGTAGAACAATTAGTTATACATATGATCTTCTTAAAGAACTCGCTTTTTCACTTTTTTTATGTATAGTTTTGTACTAGTTATCATTTTTCTTAACTATCCCGAAAAAATTAATATCTTCATACAATTTTATACTTTTAAAAATGTCTGTTTGGTTTCGTAAACAAAACTAGCTAAATCCCACTGAAATAAGTTTATAAATTAATATTTGTGTGGTCGACACTCGAATCGCGCGGTTTATGGTGTATTTACTTCGGGGGAGCGCATTCGCCGACAATTGAGCGAAAACTGCTGCTAACCGGCGCGTTGTGGGATGAAGCCACGAAGTTTTATCCCTCCGTGGTGGTGGTTGCACACGCGGCCTACTACGCTGTCGGTGGTCGCCCTAATACTATCGTGGAAACTTTGCTTTGCATCAAAAGGAACAATTAATGGAAACGGCGATAAAAGCTGCCAACATGTCGGTCTTCTTTTCTTTAGTTTTCTCTGCGATTGAGATAATACGGAAGTAAATGGAGATATTATATTTATGTCACTTAGTGTAAAAAGAAGAGCACTTATGATTGTATAATAGAATGGTTAATTAAAAAAGAAATAATTTCGGTACTTGACATTTTTAATAACATTTAGAAAGAACGCGGTCGCAAAATTGTAAAGCATTTTATAAATAATCCGCATAGACAAAAATTTTCATTCTCTCCAGTCTCTCAGAGTCTTTCAGCGTCTCTGAGAGCGTCTCGGGGTGCATTCAGTAGAGAAAATAATGACGTAGGGAAAGTCACTAGCGTCCACAGCAGAGGTCGGGAATCTGCGGTTTTCACGAGTTTCTTGTACAGCTTTCATTAATGTCAGTCCTTGTGTTAATTATTATGTAGGGGGCAACTTAAAAATTAATAGAATTGGGTAAAAAACGTGCTGCCATTTGTTCAATAAGATAAGAATTACAATGTTGGAGCTCTTATGATAAAAGTATATAAAAACTATAATTTTACAAGCCGCATTTATAGGTATATAAACTTGTGTGGCCTCCTTCATTATACCGAGCGGCATGGCGTAGAGGTTTAGACTATTGCTTAGCATTCGGGAGGACACCGGGTTCGTCTGCCTTGTTCCAAGTTTTTCTGTGGTTTCCTTGGATCATTTAGGTAAACGCTGGGCAATCATATTCCACAGATAATCTTATATTGGT
>NW_020442465.1:652196-665390 GCF_000699045.2 Agrilus planipennis
TTAATAATAAAATTAATTTTTCCAAAAAGTTTTAATGGGGTGACAATAATCCACATGCGACATTCCCGATGATGGGCAAACGCGACAAGGCGTTATATGCCTCTTTCTTGCCCCATGATGCAACCTCATGGGGCCCACAAGAAGTAGTGTGACTACCCACTTAGGGTCCCTACCTGCACCCCTCAAAATTCTGTAGATTTTTAAAAATATATATTTTTTTTTCATTACGTACTTGTGTATAAATGGAAGCAATACTGATATGTAGAGATTTTTATTTTGGTCATTCGGTTGAGTAGTTGTTGCTGTAGATACATTTTTAAACATATTTTTGTTTTTCATTACGTGCTTGTGTATGGATGTGTTGATTAGGGAATTCGCATCAGTTCGCGGACGTGTAGGTTGAATTAACTTTATGGAGAGCGGTTTTTTTCGACGAATGCGTCATCATTTCAAATAATTTTCCGAGAGAAGCCTGTTTGGAAATGATTTCGACTGAGCCTGACGCTGGCTGTAAGATATTCGGAAAATTGGTCGGCAATCTACATAATTAAAATTCCGCCGAAAGCCAAACAGTGACAGCCAACAGATGGACGGACGTGGTAGGTACGGTGTTTGGAAACAGGTCCTTTTTAATTAAAAAACGTGCAAATACAATGTGGCAGTGTTTCCTTTTACCGTCGGAAACGGGAAAACGGGAACTACCGCGTATTTCTCCCTCTTTGCTTGACTTGCAGCTGACGGGGCATTTTTATGAAATATGATATGACCAAGCGGCGACGGGACGCTTTCGGACATCGATTGGGAGTTAGACGGAATTACGGCAATAATATTTCTCTTTCATCTAAATCTAAAACGAAGGACAAAAGGGAAAGCGCGATCTGTCGATTTCATTATAATGACCCTGGTTTAAAGTCGATCCAATCGTATATAAGGGTAGGATAGGATAGGGGCTCACTTCATCCCCAGATAAAAATGTTCAGTCTCTCAGAGTCTCTGAAAGCGAGACTCCAATCTCCGTCTCTCATCGAGTCTCTCTGGTGTCGCTGAGAGAGACTGTCAAAAAAACTGTTTAGCGGCTCTGAACGAGAGAATCTCTCAATAAGTGGTATCTCGATAGACATGGTTAAAAAGTTCAAAATATTTCAGAGATAGCAGTCTTTCTACGAGATACTCGAGTCTCTCAATTTTTCAGTTTTATTTATTCAGTCTCTCTGTGAGAGACTCGAATCTCTGAATTAACAATTTTATCGTTTGAGTCTCTCGTACAGAGACTGTGAAAGATCCATAACACCTAGACAATAACTGAGAGACTGTGAAAGTCTGTGAGAGACGCTCTCAGAGACGCTGAAAGACTCTGAAAGACTCTGAGAGACAGAAAAATTTGTCTAGGGATACGCCATATTTAATTATATTTAAGAGAAATTTAATACAAACCAAAAAATAAATGGTATTAAACGTATATCTGTTCTACGGAATCCCAACTATGTTACTTATGTGTAGGTATCTTTCTTACAATTAAAGAGTTTCAATTTTCCTAATTGAAATGCAAGGTGCATTTTGGACGGATTTTCCACTCCTTCTAGCAGAGCTTGGACTCGGATTCTGAAATGGTTGTTCGGTTATTACACTCGTTTAAAATACGTTGTTTGTTGCAAATTTTCAGTCTTGGGAAAATAAAGAAATGACAAGGACCCATGTCAAGAGAAAACCTAACCATAGGAATGTTTCTACTGGTCAAAAATTTGTTCATTGAAATTGTCGTATAACAAGACTCATTGTAATGATCCAAAATTTGTTTTTGACAAGCAAGTTTTTCGGAGTCTTTGAAGAACCTCTCAGTAAGTAAAAGTGTTGATTAACTGTCTGACCCTGAGGCAGAAACTTTTTTTGGAAGATTTTCCAGGCTATCAAAGAAGCATGTGTTTGATTTTTCTATTTTTTGACTTTGGAGGGACCCAAATATGTCCTTTTTGACTTTTAGGTGATACTCAAACACCAAACTCTCGTCGGCTGTAATTTTGATTATTTTATATCGATACCCAATAGACAAGACGCCAATGATTCCTGATGTCGTTTTTACTTCCGTGAAGGTTTTTTTCTTAATTATTCCCTTGGTAGCCATTAGTTCATGGTTCATCTTCTATCAACTCTCTTTTTCCTTTTTATATAGTATATCTCAATGCCTATGATATGTGTTGTTATCAATCAAACTTGCATATATGTACAGGCTTGACGCTGGAAGCTGGCGGAAATTTTAAAATGGTGTGGATGCGCGGTGGCAAAAATAAGCAGTTTTAGGTATAAAGATTGCAGCCCTCTTTCTTCAGTATTCCTATCAGGGGCGTAGATTAAATACTTAAAAATAGGGATCAGTGAGCAAGTAATAGACAGACAAACAAAAGAACTAATTGTTGATGTTGATGACAGTGATAGAGATTCCCATTATGACAGTGAATGTAAAAACTAACTATAAAACAAATGCAATAGGTTTATTTTTTCTTTTTGGTAAGTCATGTTTTTACATTATTTTCTAGTACGCTACTGTCCTATCTGTATTAATACTATAATTTACGCCTACTGAAAGCTTATTTGTGTATCGGTTCCAAGTGACTTGCCCAAATAGGTCATAAATGGGCAAGTATCTGCGCGACCGCTCGCCAGCTTCCTTCGTCAGGCCTGTACCTATATTGATGAGCAGAAAAATCAAAAATATCGAAAAGTTCACCGTACCACGACCCCAATGTTTTTTAAGTTTACCAAAGATAAAATATTAATATTTTACATTTTCGCTGTGAAAAAAACTCGGTTCTTAATACGTTTTTAAAGCTTTCAGGTAGTTGTCCTTGCCAACGTATGTACACAGGATTATACAATCAAATTTTAATTAAATTTCTTTTACATCCAGTTGAAAATCGTGTATTTATCCAGTGGCATCCCGAAATGTACACAATTCTCCCGAATGTCCGCGTAATTAATCTGGTGCCTCATTAGCCGAGGTCATTCGTGGTGAACCCATTTTGTTTGCTAGGTTACATAATAAATTCGAGATAGTAACAACTAATTGTAACATAATAAATTTCCGATGCAAGATGTTGAGGTGGAAGGACCTATGAAGAAGATTTTTTGTTTAATATTGTTAGCCACTTTAACCGCAATTAAAAATTGTACTTTATTCACGCAACACATGTAATTTTTTGTGTTGTAGTTATAAAACAAATTGTTTCGTTGCGGTGACACATTAATTGTAGCTTACTCTTTATTTCATGACGGATTTTTCCAGCTTTCCATTTTAATTGGCGTTTACCAATTTCATGAAGAGTAAATTATGGGATAATCGATAATTTTAAAATGGAACAACGAAGCGCACACAACAACAAAAACAGGTAGACTAAAGATTGGAACAGTGGAAGGGGCTGCAAATACCTATCTAATTGCTATTTCTTGTTTTCCTATTTTACCCTTCCTAACGTTAAGCCTCACTGAATCATAATTAATTGTTGTTTATAAACTTTACGTGTAAATATTAATATTAGAAATCGAATTTGATTGGAACCTGGAAAATAACGAAAAAAGCCGTCAAAATATTGTCATCATCATCATAAGGTCATCAGTCCTCAGACTGGTTGGACACGTACCTCCACTCTTTCCTATCCTGAGCTAAACTTCGCATTTCCCCAAAACTAGAACAGCCCACATCCTTAACTATTTGTAAACAGTAATCTAATCTAGGTCTACCTCTACCCCTCCTAACTCCTGTTTCTGCCTCTAATATGTCTCTGACTAGACCTTCATGCCTGAGAAGGTGTCCTACCAATCTATCTCGCCTATTTTTTATTGTCTTCCATAGAGTCCTCTGTTCTCCTATTCTTTCCAATACCTCTTCATTTCTAACCTTTTCTACCCACGATATCCTCATCATCCGCCTATAACACCACATTTCGAACGCTTCTAACCTTTTCTTTTCCGCCGCTCCCACTGTCCAAAACGTGCTCCAAACATACACCTTTTACAACCTTTTTCGAATTTCTAAATTAACCGTTCGCGAGCATATTCAAAGTGAAGTTAAAAGGTGGGTATTTATCTATACGTTTAAAATAGGCATAGTCCACAATAAAACTGTCAAATTTACCTATTTTCTTCTTTCGACTTAGTAACTAGGCTAAAGAGATTGCTGACAAAACGCCTACTTTTACTCAAGACAGACGTTACACGGAATATCGTAAATATAAAAAAGAGATGTCAGGTAGGAATTGCAGCGGACACTAATCAAGAAAAAGGAGTATGTAATCTTCTTCCCCTGTGTTATATGCAACTCTTTTTGTTCAACGCAATACTAGGGTTTTAATTTGATTTATTCCTTGCGGTTACTCTAGTATTTTCGAATAAGCATCAGTGAATTTGATCCAATTTTCCGAGGATGAGAATGCATTGGCATGCAGTATATAAGTAGGCAGGCATTTAAATAGGACCTTTGGGGAGGTACTACTTCAAATACCACGCAATCCAAAGCCAAAGAAGCAACGAACACAACTAAGAATGTTCATTACACTTCTGTTTTAATTGGGAAAGTCTCTTCATTCTACGTGGTTTTAATTGATTGTAATATTTATTAATTTAAATAAAATGTATTGTGTGGTAAAAGCTTATTATAATAATCTACATATATAGACTTAAAATCAATTAAACTAAAAAGGGGAAGAAATGGTGATATATGGAAGCTAAATATTTATTGTAAATAATTTGGAATATTTAAGACTAGATGATAGTAAATAAAACTACTCCAGAATATTGAAATATAATTGCCCCTACTGTGTCTAGGATTTTAACCAATCGTCATTTACCTACCCCATAAAACGATAAAATTGCAAACCGCCAACAATTAAATATAAAAGTTTCCACCGGTAGTTTATTAGCCTGTGGGTAGATATTCGAAAATGAGATCATGTACGTCGGGATGTGAAACTTTCAATATACTACCTTGTAACGAATCCCTTAGGGCATTGGATATTATCGAAAAGCTGGAGCACCGACGTGTAACACACATGTACCTTCGTGAGGATTTATACCTATCCACCTTCATTAACTGCATTCCACTTTTTAATCCACTGCATCCCTTAAGGCAACGCATTTACACGATTCGGGACATACACGACGATAGCTGCTAATTTTCCGACAGAATAATTTACCTTTCTGCTACGTCAGCAAGAGTAATCTGCTTTTTCTAGAAGCAAAAGAAAGAACATAATCACGAAAACCCGGAGAAAGTGAGTATTTGAGTATCATTTTGTTGGTGTTGTCTTTTCTTACCATGACTTTATTATGACCTCTTGGCCTAAACAGTCAAAAATAATCAAATAAAAGTATCCCTCTACTAAGATTGATTAGGTTGAGATCATAAAGTTACAGTAAAAAAGGTAATACAAACGAAGTGAGTGTACTTCTGTCCATTTGAAAATATGTGGTCCTGAAAAACATTTGGTGGGTAGGTACAATTATTATTGTTTCGGACAAGTCACGATTATCAATTCATTGATAATGGCCCCTTAGCCGAAGCAGCTGTAGAGAAGTCTTAATAAATTTTCTAGTTGATGTTATAAGTAATAAATAATAAACTGACAGGACAACAAAAGTGTCTTACTGTAAAGTTCTGGACTTCACAAAAATATTAGACAGAAATGGTAAATGTTAAACTAATGCTGGTTACATTGATTTTATTTTCGGTCATTTTTGTTAACTCTTTAGCAAAAGAAACATGTGAAATAAGTGTGTATTTTATTTAAATCATCAAACGCCTGCTATTAATATGAAAAATCATTTTCAGTTTTTTACCCACTATTAACTACTTCAGGTTATATACCTTAGGGAAAATTTGTTGCTGTTGTGACACCCTCGCCGGGAATCGATCTCAGAACCTTTGGCTTTACGCACCAACGCTCTTACCACTAAGCTACGAGAGATGACAACAGCGAAGACGACAAACCGTACTTATAAGGTCACAGATCTGTCGAACTAATACATTATATTAATACAATATATACGTGTAGTAGCTACTTAAATTACTATGAGACGGAGCAGCTGTGAGACACAAATTGCTAATAGTAGACTGACATGATCTCACGAGTGCTGTTTTTATTATCGAATTTATAAACCGAAATGCTGCTGAAAACTCATTGAAAAAATATTTTTGACTTGAGTAACGACTGCAGGTACTGCGGTACTTTTTAATTAGCAAAATGCATAATTAATTCTGCGGGTATCACAGTCCCGTTTTTAATTTCTTCCTCTTTCATATGCTTTATTGCTCTCGACAGCAACTCCCAACTTTGAAGTGGTTGTAAAAACTTGGACGTCACGAAGAGGTCGATTAATATTTAAGCATTACGAAAAATTTTATAGGCAATGAAAGTAGCTACCGTGAAAGCTTTAAATTGGAACATAATGTTTTATAAAGCAATAACTCCACTTTAGTAGGTTTATTTCAAAAACAAATTCTCACCATCACTGTCCGTACAGCGTTTTGTTTCGTGATGACCATAATAGATTTTGGTGTTGCGACTTTGGTCTTTGTCATATCAAATATGCAACATTATCATCACATTTTTATGGTTTCTTTTTCAATTTCATTCCTTCAAATGTTGAATTTTTTAAAATCCCGAAGTACGTTAATTATATATATCAAAAAGTATTAACAACATGTTTCAAGGAAACCTGACCTTACAAATTTTGCCACGCCTGTTCATTGCTTTAAAGGCTGAATTTCGAAATATCTTTCCCTATCCTTTTTTATTCAGTTATCTGGGTTCAATGGTTTAGCCGTTATGTTGATGGGAGAGGGAGTCCAGTGAGTTAGGAAAGTGAAAGATGTGGAATATGTTACTTTAATATCCGCGCATTTGCCTAAATGATTCAAAGAAACCACATAAAAATTTGGATGGACCAGATGGAACCAGAATCGAACCCGCGTCCTCTCGAATACGAAGCAATTATCTAAAAAAACCTTGCCTACCATAAACAGGCATTTGGGCTACAAGTTAATCGAAAATGTAGACATTCAATCTTATAATAATTGTAGGTATTTTACATAGAGACCGATGCTTACGTTAATCCAGCTGGTTTTACCTACCCCATCCATACCAAACATTATTAATGAAGGAACACAGTAAATGTAGTCCTAGGATAGACATAAAATTGACCTCTAATCTTTACAACCACTGCAGCTAATTCCTTTCTTTCACACCTTCGACGAAGATTATAAATAATATAATTTTCAGTCTCTCTAAATTGTGAATTTGCCTACGTACAACATGAAATTAATAATTACACAATATCCCTAAAACACGTTGTTCTCCATTTTGGCAATGATAATACGTCAAGCATTATTGACTCCAATAATACACTAGGGTAGGTACCACATCCCGAAGAAAAAAGAAAACTCCAGTGACGCGCAACAGCAACACCCAACATGGCTTTAATTTGAGTTATTGTTCTGGTTTCCATATCTAACATTAAACAAAAATGTTTTAAGTTGTATATCTTTCTAGTACGACAAATGTTTTTGAATTTTTCATTAGAATCATTACCTCTTCAGTTATAAGTGAATACNTGCGATACTTAACTTCACAAGAACTAAATTCAAACGCGATCGCTCTAACTTTAACGTTCTTGGGGTTAATGTACATATTGTTTAAGTCTATTGTTTATCTAAGTATCCACTGAAATAATCGACCAATCACTTAGGCCTTTCTACTAAGTGCTACAAGATAGGATATAGTAAAGAAGTTGTCAAAGGGCTTCTTAATCGATATGTTTAGATCTTAGAGGACATTTTTGAAATAATTTTTTTATGGTATATGTATAGTAAATATTTTGGAGTTCATTATTATCTCATTTAGAGGAATGTACCTACCAGTGCATTAGAAATTTTATTATCGAGTAGCTACTCATCAAATGAAGCTATTAAATTGACGTGATAGAGATTATTAATCAAGGCTTTAATTAGTATTGAATAATACAGTTTCCTTTCGGACACGGTCATCGGAAATTCATACTCGGTTTTCGAAATCGTTAATATTCACCAGATATCTTCAACTATCCGATCCGATAAATCAAAAGATGAGCCTCTACGTGATACATTGTAAATTACATTTACAGTCAAATTTTGTGTTTGAAATGAAATATGCGTATTTACAATATGCGATTTAGAATCTGTGATAGTCTCATCTCGCGATATAAATGACAACTGCAACGACAAACAATTTGTTAAACTAAACCTGTTTCATTTGTTTAGAGGGAATAACAGATACGTGTTGGCAAACTGTTACCATTTTGTTTTTTTCGTTTGTAAATCAGAGTCACGTAGGTATCTGTTTAGAATTTTAAATATTTTCAGGCAGTGGAAACGTATTTTTTATGCTTCGTAAAGAATTAATTCTGCTAAATGTACATTTTCAAAAGACAAAAAATTTCTTTTAAAGCATACTTGGATACGAGAAATCTTTTTCGAAATTTGTTAAACATCTACTTTCACGTACATTAATGGGTTTTTTTGTAGCAATCAATAATAATTCTGTAATTTTGTTGCATCATTTGATAGCTTCCTGTTGGGTCAGTATGACGGCGCGTCATATCTATTTTTTCCCTTGGTGTTAACCTACATGTGGCATGCAGCACCATTAGGTTTTAAACAGTTTTTAAAAAGTATCTCAGTTAACGAGCCGTCAATGATTGAGAACAGTTGCCGGTTTGGCAACCGTGTTATCTGGTCGCCTTCCGTTACCGCAAGCGTCAACTGACGAAACACACATACCTACTCGTGACCTTCGCAACGGCTGGCACGTAGACAAGTCAGTTGCACGTAACGATTAGTAACGTTAACGTTCGATTGGAAAAGTTACTGCTATAACCACAGATAAAAAAATGGTTGAGTGTGAAAATATCAAGCAATGTATTCATATGCAGATTATACGTACATGGTGGTCACATATGGACGGTGCAATGGTTGCATGGATTTAAAAAGATCATTAAGAACTAATTCTTGGTATTCATTTGAAAAAATGCTTGCCTTAATATACAAAACCATTATGAAGATGTATTTATCATTCATTGAAGTTATTTATTATTAATACAGGTCTCCAAAGAGTTGATTTATCAGCTCTTAGACTGAAAAAATCATTGAAAACGATCATCCAGAACTTATGTGTTCTATTTTAAGAAAAACTCCTGCTTAAAATTGCTAAGATCAATATGCAGGACCCTTTTATTCTCTTTTTCAAGATGATACGAGAATAATCCACCTACCTTGTAGTAAACAAATGTGTGATGTACAGTTCACACATTAAATTAATGTTTTAGAAAAATCTGCAGTAAAAAATTCGAATTGGTTAATAAATATTTTTACGAGCAAATGTCGTATACTCCAGGCTACTAATAAAATTCTTATGACGAAATAAATTTCTTGATAGGTGTATGTAAGACTTTAAAAATGCAACTTTGCTCACGTGAGTGATATGGTCATAGTTTTTTCTTTTATTTGCACATTTCAAGTTAGGATTCAAAATAGTTTTCAAGTTAAATAAAGTACAGCAAGGAAATGATATATGCTTAAGTGGCTGAAGCAATGAAACTGCNCAATACTTTATGCTGCTGTGGAGGAGGCCGACTTTTGTGTGGCGTGAAGGAGGGATACTTCATTCGGCCGGCACAGTGACTCATGGGCTCTTTCCAGAATTAATTCTGTTAAATGTACATTTTCAAAAGACAAAAAATTTCTTTTAAAGCATACTTGAATACGAGTAATCAATTTCGAAATCTATCGAAAGTATTAAACGTCTACTTTCACGTACATTGGGGGGTTTTTGTAGCCATCAATAATAATTCTGTAATTTTGTTGTATCATTTGACAGCTTTCTGTTGAGTCAGTATGACGGCGCGATATGTCTACCTTTTCCCTTGGCAGTAACCTACATGTATGCCTTTGATTGTCAAACATGCAGCTAACTGTTTCTATTCCAGCACCATTAGCCTTTAAACAGTTTTTAAAAAGTACCACAATTAACGAGCCGTCAATGATTGAGAACAGTTGCCAGTTTGGCAGCCGCGTTATCTCATCGCCTTCCGCTACCGCATGCGTCAACTGACGAAACACGCATACCTATTCGTGACCTTCACAACGGCTGGTATGTAGACAGGTCAGTTGCACGTAACGATTAGTAATAATCTACACTTGTTAACGTTCGACTGGAAAAGTTACTGCTATAACCACAAAATACAACAATGGTCGAGTGTGAAAATATTAAGCAATGTATTCAGATGCAGATTATACGTACATGGTGGTCACATTTTATTATAATTGCAAGTCTCCAGGAAGTTGATTTATCAGCTTTTAGACTGAAAAAATCATTAAAAACGATCATCCAGAGCTAAGATCAATACGCAGGACCCTTTTATTCTCTTTTTCAAGATGATACGAGAATAATCCACCTACCTTGTAGTAAACAAATGTGTGATGTACAGTTCACACATTAAATTAATGTTTTAGAAAAATCTGCAGTAAAAAATTCGAATTGGTTAATAAATATTTTTACGAGCAAATGTCGTATACTCCAGGCTACTAATAAAATTCTTATGACGAAATAAATTTCTTGATAGGTGTATGTAAGACTTTAAAAATGCAACTTTGCTCACGTGAGTGATATGGTCATAGTTTTTTCTTTTATTTGCACATTTCAAGTTAGGATTCAAAATAGTTCAATAAAGTACAAGGAAATGATATACCTATGCTCAAGTAGCTGAAGCAATAAAACTGCCACCAAATGACCACCCTTGTCTTTGGTCAAAAAGTTTCATAATTTTGGTTACATAATCCCCACCAGCTACTAATATTGGTATCGAGCAGCCTTTCCAGGCCACACCGGAATGTTCGACAAAATGCGCTCTTCAGTTTCCTTTTAGGAATCGTGAGTTGAGAAAAATGAAATGGATGAAATCAAGATAGAAGTGAGTTAAAGATTATCTGTGGAAAATGGAAAATTACTTGCTCAGCATTTTCCTCAATGATCGAAGAAAAAACACGGAAAACTTGGACTAATGCAGATGGACCCGGAAACGAACCGGTGTTCCCACGAATGCTAAGCAATGACCTAAGCCTTTAGGTCATACTGTTGGGTGTCTATGCTTAGCTGAAATTATCTTCTATATGGCCCACTTTATATTTTTTTAAGCATTTGTACCTATAAAGCTCAAAAGCTTTTATAGCAGCTCGATAAGGATTATTGCCCCTTAACGTAAATAAGGTTCGAACTGAACTTTATGAGTACCAAAGAAGCTTATTACTACTAGTAGTCTCTTGATAGTTTTATTGACTGAGCTGCTAGTTCAAAAAAGCAGACTATATCTATCTAATCGATCTAACTCTAACGGATGGGTTGGATGTAGAGTCTAATTAGAGAGAGTCGACATCGGCGTCTTTCTGGTTTTAACGATAACATATATAAATAATTTAAATGTCTTTATAGTTCGTTCATCATGTAAATGTAAAATTTTGTCTTATTGTCTTAAATACAACAATTACAAATTCATCCATCGTAACGGAATATTGAATAAAATTCCTTCAAATACACGTTGTCCTTTTAAATTCCTGCAATATGGCATTTAAGCTAGCCATAGAAAATCGATGCACGAACAGCCGTTTCGATGCTTTTTATTCTTCTTCTCCATCGTCTTTCTTCCTCGTCTACCATTACGTATGTACTACCACCACTACCATGTTACTATGCGAGTATGTATTCGGCTTGTAGAATTTCCGCAACATTAACTTCAATCTGGGTTCATTCTCTGTTCACTTTACTTGGCAGTCTTCATAACCTCGTTCTAATGGGAAACTGTCACATCTACGTTATATATGTTTGTATATTATAACGCCACCGACCGAACTGGAGAATGCAGCAAGCGTTGACTTGAGAATGCGATACTTAACTTCACAAGAACTAAATTCAAACGCGATCGCTCTAACTTTAACGTTCTTGGGGTTAATGTACATATTGTTTAAGTCTATTGTTTATCTAAGTATCCACTGAAATAATCGACCAATCACTTAGGCCTTTCTACTAAGTGCTACAAGATAGGATATAGTAAAGAAGTTGTCAAAGGGCTTCTTAATCGATATGTTTAGATCTTAGAGGACATTTCGTAAAAAATGTGCCAAACAACTTTTGGCAAGTTTTGGAGACAATATTGACACAAGCGTGGCAAGACACGACGACGTTCTTATGCGAAAAGGCGCTTCTTTCGGTAGCCTCGTGACTTGCCGGTTCTTTCCGTCTAACCCCCAATACTTTATGCTGCTGTGGAGGAGGCCGACTTTTGTGTGGCGTGAAGGAGGGATACTTCATTCGGCCGGCACAGTGACTCATGGGCTCTTTCCGCTCAGTCACCAATATTCTGGGCGGAAAAGGCTGATTTTTGTGTGGCTTAAGGAACAAAGCTTCATTTGAACAGTTTCGTGATCTGATCGCTCTTTCCGAATGCCTACGAAGACTCTGAGAGGTGAAGGTCGATTCTTGTGTGACATGGAAGAACGACGCTTCATTCGGCCGACCTCGTGACTCGTCGGCCTATTTCTACCCAGCTACCAAAACTCTATAAAGAGAAGGCCGATTCTTGTGTAGCGTGAAGTAACAGCGCTTCGTTTGGTTAGCTTCGCATGACTGTCAAGACTCTGCGAGAAGAAGGCCTGGTGCCTGTATGGCGTGAAAGAACGACACTTCATTTGTCCCAGCCTTGTGAACTGTCGGCCCTTTCCGCTCGGCTACCAAAACTCTGTCAGAAGAAGGCCGACTCTTGTGAGGCATGGAGGAACGACGTTTCATTCGGCCGGCCTCAAGACTCGCCGGCCCATTTTCACACAGCTACCAAAACTCTGTCAGAAGAAGGGCGACTCTTGTGTGGCATGGAAGAACGACGCTTCGTTCAGTCATTCGGTCGGCCTCGAGATTCGCCGGCCCATTTCCACACAGCTACCAAAACTCTGTCAGAAGAAGGCCGACTCTTGTGTGGCATGGAAGAACGACGCTTCGTTCAGTCATTCGGTCGGCCTCGAGATTCGCCGGCCCATTTCCACGCAGCTACCAAAACTCTGTCAGAAGAAGGGCGACTCTTGTGTGGCATGGAAGAACGACGCTTCATTCAGTCATTCGG
>NW_020442465.1:665478-679681 GCF_000699045.2 Agrilus planipennis
AGTATTGAATAATACAGTTTCCTTTCGGACACGGTCATCGGAAATTCATACTCGGTTTTCGAAATCGTTAATATTCACCAGATATCTTCAACTATCCGATCCGATAAATCAAAAGATGAGCCTCTACGTGATACATTGTAAATTACATTTACAGTCAAATTTTGTGTTTGAAATGAAATATGCGTATTTACAATATGCGATTTAGAATCTGTGATAGTCTCATCTCGCGATATAAATGACAACTGCAACGACAAACAATTTGTTAAACTAAACCTGTTTCATTTGTTTAGAGGGAATAACAGATACGTGTTGGCAAACTGTTACCATTTTGTTTTTTTCGTTTGTAAATCAGAGTCACGTAGGTATCTGTTTAGAATTTTAAATATTTTCAGGCAGTGGAAACGTATTTTTTATGCTTCGTAAAGAATTAATTCTGCTAAATGTACATTTTCAAAAGACAAAAAATTTCTTTTAAAGCATACTTGGATACGAGAAATCTTTTTCGAAATTTGTTAAACATCTACTTTCACGTACATTAATGGGTTTTTTTGTAGCAATCAATAATAATTCTGTAATTTTGTTGCATCATTTGATAGCTTCCTGTTGGGTCAGTATGACGGCGCGTCATATCTATTTTTTCCCTTGGTGTTAACCTACATGTGGCATGCAGCACCATTAGGTTTTAAACAGTTTTTAAAAAGTATCTCAGTTAACGAGCCGTCAATGATTGAGAACAGTTGCCGGTTTGGCAACCGTGTTATCTGGTCGCCTTCCGTTACCGCAAGCGTCAACTGACGAAACACACATACCTACTCGTGACCTTCGCAACGGCTGGCACGTAGACAAGTCAGTTGCACGTAACGATTAGTAACGTTAACGTTCGATTGGAAAAGTTACTGCTATAACCACAGATAAAAAAATGGTTGAGTGTGAAAATATCAAGCAATGTATTCATATGCAGATTATACGTACATGGTGGTCACATATGGACGGTGCAATGGTTGCATGGATTTAAAAAGATCATTAAGAACTAATTCTTGGTATTCATTTGAAAAAATGCTTGCCTTAATATACAAAACCATTATGAAGATGTATTTATCATTCATTGAAGTTATTTATTATTAATACAGGTCTCCAAAGAGTTGATTTATCAGCTCTTAGACTGAAAAAATCATTGAAAACGATCATCCAGAACTTATGTGTTCTATTTTAAGAAAAACTCCTGCTTAAAATTGCTAAGATCAATATGCAGGACCCTTTTATTCTCTTTTTCAAGATGATACGAGAATAATCCACCTACCTTGTAGTAAACAAATGTGTGATGTACAGTTCACACATTAAATTAATGTTTTAGAAAAATCTGCAGTAAAAAATTCGAATTGGTTAATAAATATTTTTACGAGCAAATGTCGTATACTCCAGGCTACTAATAAAATTCTTATGACGAAATAAATTTCTTGATAGGTGTATGTAAGACTTTAAAAATGCAACTTTGCTCACGTGAGTGATATGGTCATAGTTTTTTCTTTTATTTGCACATTTCAAGTTAGGATTCAAAATAGTTTTCAAGTTAAATAAAGTACAGCAAGGAAATGATATATGCTTAAGTGGCTGAAGCAATAAAACTGCCACCAAATGACCACCCTTGTCTTTGGTCAAAAAGTTTCATAATTTTGGTTACATAATCCCCACCAGCTACTAATATTGGTATCGAGCAGCCTTTCCAGGCCACACCGGAATGTTCGACAAAATGCGCTCTTCAGTTTCCTTTTAGGAATCGTGAGTTGAGAAAAATGAAATGGATGAAATCAAGATAGAAGTGAGTTAAAGATTATCTGTGGAAAATGGAAAATTACTTGCTCAGCATTTTCCTCAATGATCGAAGAAAAAACACGGAAAACTTGGACTAATGCAGATGGACCCGGAAACGAACCGGTGTCCCCACGAATGCTAAGCAATGACCTAAGCCTTTAGGTCATACTGTTGGGTGTCTATGCTTAGCTGAAATTATCTTCTATATGGCCCACTTTATATTTTTTTAAGCATTTGTACCTATAAAGCTCAAAAGCTTTTATAGCAGCTCGATAAGGATTATTGCCCCTTAACGTAAATAAGGTTCGAACTGAACTTTATGAGTACCAAAGAAGCTTATTACTACTAGTAGTCTCTTGATAGTTTTATTGACTGAGCTGCTAGTTCAAAAAAGCAGACTATATCTATCTAATCGATCTAACTCTAACGGATGGGTTGGATGTAGAGTCTAATTAGAGAGAGTCGACATCGGCGTCTTTCTGGTTTTAACGATAACATATATAAATAATTTAAATGTCTTTATAGTTCGTTCATCATGTAAATGTAAAATTTTGTCTTATTGTCTTAAATACAACAATTACAAATTCATCCATCGTAACGGAATATTGAATAAAATTCCTTCAAATACACGTTGTCCTTTTAAATTCCTGCAATATGGCATTTAAGCTAGCCATAGAAAATCGATGCACGAACAGCCGTTTCGATGCTTTTTATTCTTCTTCTCCATCGTCTTTCTTCCTCGTCTACCATTACGTATGTACTACCACCACTACCATGTTACTATGCGAGTATGTATTCGGCTTGTAGAATTTCCGCAACATTAACTTCAATCTGGGTTCATTCTCTGTTCACTTTACTTGGCAGTCTTCATAACCTCGATCTAATGGGAAACTGTCACATCTACGTTATATATGTTTGTATATTATAACGCCACCGACCGAACTGGAGAATGCAGCAAGCGTTGACTTGAGAATGCGATACTTAACTTCACAAGAACTAAATTCAAACGCGATCGCTCTAACTTTAACGTTCTTGGGGTTAATGTACATATTGTTTAAGTCTATTGTTTATCTAAGTATCCACTGAAATAATCGACCAATCACTTAGGCCTTTCTACTAAGTGCTACAAGATAGGATATAGTAAAGAAGTTGTCAAAGGGCTTCTTAATCGATATGTTTAGATCTTAGAGGACATTTCGTAAAAAATGTGCCAAACAACTTTTGGCAAGTTTTGGAGACAATATTGACACAAGCGTGGCAAGACACGACGACGTTTTTATGCGAAAAGGCGCTTCTTTCGGTAGCCTCGTGACTTGCCGGTTCTTTCCGTCTAACCCCCAATACTTTATGCTGCTGTGGAGGAGGCCGACTTTTGTGTGGCGTGAAGGAGGGATACTTCATTCGGCCGGCACAGTGACTCATGGGCTCTTTCCGCTCAGTCACCAATATTCTAGGCGGAAAAGGCTGATTTTTGTGTGGCTTAAGGAATAAAGCTTCATTTGAACAGTTTCGTGATCTGATCGCTCTTTCCGAATGCCTACGAAGACTCTGAGAGGTGAAGGTCGATTCTTGTGTGACATGGAAGAACGACGCTTCATTCGGCCGACCTCGTGACTCGTCGGCCTATTTCTACCCAGCTACCAAAACTCTATAAAGAGAAGGCCGATTCTTGTGTAGCGTGAAGTAACAGCGCTTCGTTTGGTTAGCTTCGCATGACTGTCAAGACTCTGCGAGAAGAAGGCCTGGTGCCTGTATGGCGTGAAAGAACGACACTTCATTTGTCCCAGCCTTGTGATCTGTCGGCCCTTTCCGCTCGGCTACCAAAACTCTGTCAGAAGAAGGCCGACTCTTGTGAGGCATGGAGGAACGACGTTTCATTCGGCCGGCCTCGAGACTCGCCGGCCCATTTTCACACAGCTACCAAAACTCTGTCAGAAGAAGGGCGACTCTTGTGTGGCATGGAAGAACGACGCTTCGTTCAGTCATTCGGTCGGCCTCGAGATTCGCCGGCCCATTTCCACACAGCTACCAAAACTCTGTCAGAAGAAGGCGTACTCTTGTGCGGCATAGAAGAAAGACGTTTCATTCGACCGGCCTCGAGATTCGTCGGCCCATTTCCACCCAGATACCAAAACTCTGTGAGGAGAAGGCAGATTCTTGTGTGGGATAGAGGAACGACGCTTCATTCGGCCGGTCTCGTACTTTAATGATTGCGAAGACACAACGAGGAGAATATCCGACCCTTGTGTGGCGTGAGGAAATAAATCTTCATTTTGACAGCCTCATGATTCACATAAAAACCAATTCACCTTTGAGATAACTTCCTTTAATGGAACAAAACGAAGCTTGTCCCAAAAATAGCTTTGGACAAAAGTTAGGATTTTTTTCAGTTTACTTACATCTTATAGGTCAATTAACAGAAAAAAATTGAAAAAAATGGAATAGCCGATAATTGTATGCCAAATAATAGAAATATTTCACACAATTATAATTAATGAAATGAAATTAACACAGGAACTGCGGATAAACATTTTATCCATATTGTATATGACGCCATAACGATTAATTTTATAGATTTATTTTTGTATGCCTGCATTTACATGTACATTCACAATACTACCGTGAAATGTGATCAAGTAATCGTAGATAATGTAGTTTAATAAAAGTGTGCCTGTAAAAGAGAAATATTAAACCAGACGGCGCATTTTGGAAAAGGCAATAAAACAGCGTGATGTAATTTATAGCGTCAATTAATAAAGGAAATTATGATGTGAAATAGATAGTCAATAACACTATATTCACTGTTCCGTCTCTGAATTATGGATTACTGACATTCAAACACGTTTTGTCCCTTCGTACCTACCAGATGATTTATTATTAGCAGTTGTCGAAATTGTAACGCTAAATTAATACTTGCATTAGAAAGTCGTTGTTATGTAATTAGCTTAACTAGCATTCTATTTTAGTGCTTGTTAACCATAGGCGTAGCCAAGGAGATAAAAATGAGGCACTTCACACCTAATCTACATTCATCACCATCATCACTATCATAAGGCCGTCAGTCCTAAGAATGGTTGGACAGATGGATTATTCGGTAATATATAGGGTTGTTCGGAAAGTCATTTCGTTTTTTTTTGTGGAAATGAAAGACAGTTTTCGTATAATAAACAAATACTTTATTAAATTATATATTAACCGTTCTGGTCCAACACCTTTTGCCATCTTTCTGGTAGTAGCATAATTCCACGCTCATAAAATTTTTGGTCTTTGCTGGCAAAAAACTGATCGAGGAGGTTTTTGACCTCCTCATTTGAGGTGAAGGTTTTACCGTCTAAAAAATTTTGGAGTGACCGGAACAAATAATAATCCGATGGTGCCAGGTCTGGAGAATATGGTGGGTGTAGCATTGTATCCCATCCAAGCTGTAAAAGCTTTTGGCGAGTGACCAAACTTGTGTGAGGTCTCGCGTTGTCTTGATGAAACACTACACCATTCTTGTTGATTAGTTCTGACCTATTCTGTTGAAGTGCATCATTCAGTTTGTCCAGCTGATGACAGTAGACTTCCGAATTAATCGTTGTGTTATCCGGTAAAAGCTCAAAAAAAACGATTCCTTTAAAATCCCACCAAACAGACAGCATCACCTTTTTTTGGTGAATATCGGCTTTGGAAATGGTTTGAGCCGGTTCATCTTTATTGCTCCATGACCTCTTGCGTTTGACGTTGTTGTATACAACCCATTTTTCGTCCCCAGTGATGATGCGCTTCAAAAACGGATCATTTTCGTGACGTTTGAGAAGCGAACCGCAGACGTCAATGCGGCAACACAAATTTCTCTCTGTGAGAACATGGGGAACCCATACATCGAGCTTCGAAGATAATCCCAGTCATAAACTGTTGAATTTGACAAATTTAACCTCAATCCGATCTCACGTGTTGTTATTCGCCGGTTCACATCAACTAATGCCTTTATCGCGTCTTTATCAGCTTCAACCGGCCTTCCCGAACGTGGTGCATCTTCGACATCAAAATTTCCGGATCGAAATTTAGCGAACCACTGGCGTACTGTCAACACACCTTCTCCATACACATCAGTCAATTTCTTTCTGGCTTGAACAGCATTTTTACCCTTTCTGTAGTAAAACAGTAAGATATGTCGAAAATGCTGCTTATCGCTCTCCATATTTAAAAGGGCACCAACCAAAAACTACTACGTAGAATTAATTGGAATTTTTCACACACAAGCCTTGCTATATGAGCTCTCAAAGCATATAAAAATTATACGGCTTAAATGTGAAGTTGGATGCAAAATAATACAATTAAATTCTCTGTTGGGAAAAAAGGAAATGACTTTCCAAACAACCCTATAAATAGGTACTCGACAATTATAAATTATGGAATTGCATCGCTTTTTAGCGCGAGTGTCCATCCAGCACTTCAGAGGTGGATCACTTACTTCGGTTTCCTCCCCAACACTCCCTTCTACCCACACTCTTAACCCATTTCCCATCTCAACCCTATCCCCAATCCCCAGCTTTCCACTTTCTTCCCAGGGATGAACAATCCACAGGGTTTATCTCCCCGCTCGAGGAGGGGTTTTAGTCGGTAAGAATACGACACTACCTCCCTTCAGGGGGTGTCTTTTGAAGATTTCCCCTCCTCGAGTATAATCTAAACAAAAAAAATATGGAATTGTGCTGACGTATTATCTATAAATTGTGTCATGAATAACAAAGAGGTAAATGCAGAATATAAACAAATAGCAAAAATGTAATATTTTACAAAAACGAAAAGTAAATCTCTAAAATTCTGATAAATATAATACTGGAGGCTTGTTAAGTCACTCTTGGGAGAAAATGATACAGAGCCTTTGATAGAAGCCTTTCAAAGTAGATAGAAGTAGTAGTATTGCAAACAATGTCGATTGCCCATTTAATTACACATGCGTAAATTTGTGAATGCTTTCAGACTTTACAGTTTTTGTGCAGTCCAGTGCTACTACTATCTACATAACAGCCGGGCAAACTCTAACTTTGGAGGAGCCGCTACCTGAGGTTAGTTTGAGTCACTCTATACCCTTCAATGAGTACGAGAGGGTAAGCTGTAATGACCCGTATTGCTTTCTCTTTTTCTTCTCCCTTCCACTCCCATATATGAAGCCCCTTCATCCCGTAGACGAGCGGAGCCACTCTTGCAACTTAAATAATACCTACGAAAATTTTCGTTCGCAATACTATTGGGTTTGGTTATGGAAGAGGGGACTCACTACGAAATAGAAGGGATAAAAAAAGGAAAGAATCATCTCACTCGCGCTCGCAGGATCAATGAGGAGCTCCTTGGCTGTACCTGAGGAGCACTCGGGAGTCAAAAGAGCCGAGTTTGCCCGGCTCTGATCTACATAGCTCCTTTCGGTCAACAGACGACAATCTCTTCACGTCTACTTTGTAACTATATTAACAGCTCATACTATAGTCTCAATAAATATCTTAACCTAACGCTACTTCTGATACCTCGATATTCTTCTTTTTTGTGAAAGTAAAACGTGCTGGTAGATATTGAGAAAAAAGTGGCAGTTTCTTGAGCGTATTCCGCAACAACAGCAATAAATTAATGCCAATATTTTCTGTTGGCTTGGCAGCATACTTCAAGTAGGTACTATTGAGTCTGGACAAATTTCTATACACATTTGAGGGTTGGACTATTACACGACCTGCTAGAAAGAGCTATTGTACTTAAATAAGCATAGAAAACACAAGAAAGTTTTCTATTAACGCGAAAGCAATTAACGAAATTTGTTACAAAGTTAGAAGAAGTGAAATATGGGAACAACACAGCAGGATTTCGTAAAATTTATAAATAGAAAGTACCAATGTGTTTCGCTAGTTTATATGTCAAAAATTTTGTCCACTCTCTGGTTCTACGGCTACAATACATATACTATTATTATTATTCGTTTAGGCCTAGCCCTCGGCATTTTGTTAAAAAAGGGGTTTTAAATAATGATGTACATACTATAGTTTGTTTAGCTTAATTTTGCCGGTTTTTGATTATACAGTTAAAATTGTAAATCTTTTACTTTATTGCTTATTAACGGCACAGTAAATCAACTAGCCCTTATATCTTCCAGGAGAAAGAGGATATTTTTGTCCTTCTTGGCTAATCCGAGGTATAATAAATGAAAGATACAAAAACTTTAAACAGAAACTTTAAATAGTACATGCAGCGCCTCCGATTAAGACAAAGGCATCTTTCTCTTTCTCCTGGTAGGTATATAAGGGCTGGTTGATTTCATGTGTCAGTAATAAGCAATAAAGTAAAAGATTTACAATTTTGACTTTATAATCCAAAAGTTCGGGATGAATGTTGAAGGTACAAGTAATAAGACACATGGTCATTTCAATTTATAATAAAGATTCTAGGTTTTAAAATTTTTGGAAAATTTCACAAAGCTTTTCAATGGTAGTTGTCCAGAAAATCCCGCATAAATCGAATACTGTTACCTGATCTTTTGAGTTCAGTGTTGCAACCTCGAAATGCTACTGATAGTGTATGCGACATAAAGGAACTGATGTATACCTATACATACATTGAAAACCAAATATGCGGTGGTGTATGGCGAAGGTGGAACTGCAGTGGAATTTTAAGTCGGACATATTTTCCACGCTAGGCAAGAATATTTCACATTTAGTGCCCGTTGCAGGCTTTTTCCTGTTATACAGTCTACTTTAGAAAACCGCAGGAATTAAATGATATCTCGAACAGGAATTCCGTTTTAAAAGTAGGTTACTAGATAGCTAACAAGACCGCGTAACTCATATAATTCCATTTTACTATTTCACAGAAATGCCCATAAACAAGCCATTTATATTTTGGAGCATGGGAGAGATATAAAGAGCTTTCTTTATAAAACAAACAATCCAGCTGGGATATTGGATGTCCCTAGGAATTATCCTGTCATTACACAGTTGAAGTGAAAAAATTGATGGTTTGTCATTTTTTTATGCAATTTGTTAATTAGAAGCTCTATCCGTCGGAGTGATATTTTCTAAGACAAACAACACTTGCAACATTTCAATGGATAAAGTACTAGTAGATATTTTTAATTGCTACCAACAATAAATGCTGAAATAATGTCTAAAGTATCAATGTTATGAGGCTGTGCTCGTAATATTGATATTTATTAATTCATATCAAAATTATTTTACCTTTTCTTATCTCTCGAATTACTTCATGAGCACAAATCACTTATATTAAACCTCACGTTTCCACTTTTCACATAAGAAAACATATTTTAACACCATTCCACGACGGACCAATTTGAACAGAGTTACAACTGTAACATTGTAAGATAGATATATGATTAGTCAAGGACAAAATAAAGAAAACGTCAAGAACTCGTCCTGCGATAGGAATAATCTCCTATCGTCGGATGTGTCGTAGATTCGTTGTTTTGTTGCTTCAGTTAATCAGTTTAATTCGTAAGCATTTGACACGCTTGAACCTTGATAATGACCACCATTTCATCCTGGCTACTGCAGAATATTAAGGAATGATATTACTATATTTTCAGTTTTGAATTTATTTAATGCTTTAGCTTAATAAATATTATATTTTTAATAAATGTATTACAAACAAATAGGCACATTTTTTTTTGTTAAAGTCCAAGCACTTTCGTTATTGTTTCCAAAAGTTTTAAGTCTGCTATGAGGACGTGAACTGTAAAGAATACGAAACGTCAACAATTACTGACAGTTAAATATTATTAATTAATTGAACGTAGGTAATACATGTCCTATGGAATTATTTTCCTACGAAAGTGAATATTACCGTTGGAGATCCCACAGGAAATAGGGGACGAAGTTTGATCACAAAGCACAAACAGCAATAATTATTTAGTAGTCATACGTCAGTGTCAATAAAATATCTCTTTACCAGTCTCTCCAGTAACCGCACGTCTGTCTTGACTTGATTTGGATGTGACACTTGAACATGTTAAGTTTCAAGTTGCTTAACTCCCAAGTCGAAAAACTTAATCAAANGTGCTCGTAATATTGATACTTATTAATTCATATCAAAAATATTTTACCTTTTCTTATCTTTCAAATTACTTTATGGGAACAAATCACTTATTTTAAACCTCACGTTTCTACTTTTCACATAAGAAAACACATATTTTAACACAAGTCCAAGACCAATGTGACCAATGTGAACACAGTTACAACTGAAACATTTTAAGGTAGATATAAGATTAGTCAAGGACAAAATAAAGAAAACGTCAAGAACTCGTCCTGCGATAGGAATAATCTCCTATCGTCAGATGTGTCGTAGATAAGTTGTTTTGTTGCTTCAGTTAATCAGTTTAATTAGTAAGCATTTGACACGCTTGAATCTTGATAAATAATCACCACTACTTCATCCTGGCTACTGCAGAACATTAAGGAATGATATAACTAGGATTTTAGAATTTGAATTTATTTATTTGCTTTAGTTTAATAAATATATAAATGCTCCTAGTTGTAGTACAAACAAAAAGGCATATTTTTTTTGTTAATGTCCAAGCTCTTTCGTTATTGTTTCCAAAACAGTTAAACTAAAGTCAGTTTAAGTGTGCTACGAGGACGTGAACTGTAATGCGTACGAAACGTCGACGTAAAACATGTAAAACTCTCACGAATGCAACCAGACAGACCAGATAATAATACAACAATTACTGTCAGTTAAAATATCAGTAATTAATTTAACGTAGGTAATACATGTCCTATGGAATTATTTTCCTACGAAAGTGAATATTACCTTTGGGGATCCCACAGGAAATAGGGGACGAAGTTTGATCACAAAGCACAAACAGCAATAATTATTTAGTAGTCATACGTCAGTGTCAATAAAATATCTCTTTACCAGTCTCTCCAGTAACCGCACGTCTGTCTTGACTTGATTTGGATGTGACACTTGAACATGTTAAGTTTCAAGTTGCTTAACTCCCAAGTCGAAAAACTTAATCAAAACGTACGGATTACACTAACAGAGGCATATGCTCGTTTCAATATTTTAGATGAGTTAGTCTGTTTTAATTAATTTNGACAAGAGGTTAGAGATCGTACGTGTAAGCTAGTTAGTCACATTTACGAGACGGGGAAAGTCCCAGAAGATTATAAACGGAACATGGTAGTAACCATACCTAAAAAAAGAGAGGCACATATAGATGCGCGACATTTAGGACAATTAGCTCAACTTCCCACGTGTTAAAAATCTTAACTAGAATTGTACAGAGAAGAATGGAAAAAAGGGCGGAAGAACTAATAGGTAAAGATCAATTTGGGTTTAGAAGAAATAGAGGAACGCGGGAGGCCATTCTAGCTTTATGGGTAACAATAGAGAAAACGATAAATAAAATGGAGGCATTATTGACAAAACAGTACTGCATGAAAATAAGTAAAAGTAAAACAAAACGTAGGGAAATTAGAAGAAATGGCCGATTTTAGGTATCTAGGAAGTCAGATGTTAGGTATCTAGGAAGTAACTTCAACGAAACAAGTTTGTATGTTTGGAGCACGGCGCTGTACGGGTGCGAAACATGGACAGTGGGTACGGCGGAAAACAAAAGGTTAGAAGCGTTGGAAATGTGGTGTTGCAGGCGAATGATAAGGATACCGTGGATAGAGAAGGTTAGAAATGAAGAGGTATTAAAAAGAATAGGAGATTACAGACGACTCTATGGAAATCAATAAGAAATAGGCGAGATAGGTTAGTAGGACACCTTCTCAGGCATGAAGGTCTAGTCAGAGACATATTAGAGGCAGAAACGGAAGTTACGAGGGCTAGAGGTAGACCTACATTAGATTACTATTCGGAAATAATTAAGGATTTGGGTTGTTCTAATTTTAGAGAAATGCGATGATTGGACCAGGATAGGAAAGAGTGAAGGTGCGTGTCCATCCCGTCTTAGGACTGAATACCTTATGATGATGAGGATATGTATATATTAGTATATACGGTATAAAATAAGAATATTTCTCTAAATGAAAGTCACTCACGCACAGGGAAGAAATTTATCATCGATCTGTCGGTATATTTCAATGATACATTTACTAACTCGCGAAATATTTTAAGACTGACATTCGAATGGGACCTTTGGGGATACACCGTAATATTAGAATCGGGATCCATGTATGTATCCAAACGTATGAGTTTTAGGTTGTTCATATCAATCAATTTCGGTTTATTTAATAGTCCTTGGCCGGAACATTCTTCGTAGTCCTTAAAACTTCGTTTTTAACTTATTATTTTTCGAAGCAAAAAAGGTACCTATAAACATTCATTTTAGCAGCTGTTTTTGGCATAAATCTATACTGTTACTCTTATTTTTCGTGAAAGTAAAACGTGAGGGTAGATATTGAGAAAAAAGTGGCAGTTTCTCGAGCCTATTCCGCAACAACAGCAATAAATTAATGCCAATATTTTCTGTTGATTTGGCAGTATACTTCAAGTTGGTACTACATGCATGCGCTTATAGAGTCTGGAATAACTTCTCTACACATTTGAGGGTTATGTCATAACTAGACAAGTGCTATTGAACTTAATGAGCATAGAAAACAGTTATTAGATAGCAAGAAAGTTTTCTATTACGGTAAAGCAACTAACGAGATTTGTTACAAAGTTAGAAGAAGTGAAATATGGGAACAACACAACAGAATTTCGTAAAATTGACAAATAGAAAATACCAATGCGTTTTGCCACCGAATTTGTCGAAAGTTCTGTTCCCTTTTTGGTTACTATTATCATTGTTCGTCGTTTGTAACCAAGGTATCTGTAAAACATTCATTTTAACAGTTGTTTTCGGCATAAAAAAGTCTTAGGCGTTTTCACATTAGTGGTGAACGTTAGGATATATTTTCATCAAAGGAACTGTTCTATCAAAGACTCCTAGTGACAGTTTTCTCCTTCAAATGGTGTTGTTGAATGCTTTCGGTCATAAATTTTAGGAAAAGTTGAAGGACTAGAGACAACTTTTTGTAGATCTGCTTATTTTTTATCCCACTTAGAAAGGCAAATTGCAATTATCCTTAGGGGTACCAGTCTCTCTAAAATATCATTTTATTTCGCTGCTCTTTTTGGAGTTACTACTTTTACCGGATATATCAAGGAATAAAATTGAAAATATTGATCAAAATTCGTACCTGTGCATTTGACAGACGTTGTAGACTCTCGTGTCAGATAAAATCAACTCAATAAAGCAGCCCTTTGAACAGCGATACGTATACATAATACATATTATATTTGAAAAAAAGAAAAACTATTGAAGCCATTACGGATACGTTTTCGTTTTTATTTTATTTCCCGAACTCGTAAAGCTCTCATCGTCTTAGTGGAAGAATCTCGAGTAAAATTTGATTCGTCTTAAACGTTCGATAATATAAAGGAACGTTTTATATCGAATTTATATTATATTGTCTACAACGAACGCCACGGAAATAAAAAGGCTCTCCGTCAAGATGACATTATTAGATTTACTCGAGACTTAGTTGTATCGATTTTGAAAAGCCTCGAGTAAAATCTCTCGTAATATCTTACTACGTTAGATCCAGGATCGGGAGCGACATTGCTCCTTACTTACGTTTCTATTGTACAATAGACAACCGTTGACCGAAATAAAACAAAAGCGACTAGTTCAATTTCGTTTAAGGAATATGCCTCAGGTGCTTCAGTTGACCTAACAACTCCAGACAGAAGAGGCAAAACTCACAAGCGCTGGAAACAGACACTTATCTATATAGGGATGTACGTTTTGCTCCGTATGTGTATCTAGGCACTTAGATACAATACTATCAAAAAGAATGTCTATTTCTACATGAATAAAATTGTTGACGTTCTAAAATTTTATAGCAAATATAAGCTTCTTACGTCCATATATATATATATATATATATTAAACTACATACAAAAAAAATGTGACGTGATAGGTTAAAACAAAGTTTATATTTGCAAATTATAGACCAACATTTACATGCTTAAGATAAATTTATACAAAAAACTTTTTTATCGCAGACCTGTGTTATCTGAATACGTATTACTAATATGACGTATCTACTCTTATTTTGAATGGATGCTTTCTATTGTTACGAATTAGAGACATGGAAACTAGAAAAAGAAACGGAACGTCCCGGCTCGCCTCGGCTATCGAATATATCATATATTATATATTAGCCTTTCCCCGCGGCTTCGCCCGCAGAAATTAATATTTTTTCTACATAAAACCTTTTAACTCCCAATTCACCCTTACAACGTTTTAATTTTATGTAATGTCGCCATCTTAGATTTCAAATACAAATGTAGCAACAACATTTCATCCTTAAGGGTTGATTTTTAAAAATTGCCAAAACACGTATTTGCT
>NW_020442465.1:679919-685762 GCF_000699045.2 Agrilus planipennis
CAAAAATAATAACAAGTGAATTAACTTAACGCTCTACACACCTATAAAACTTTTGCTTTGTTTTCTATTGTTAATTTATATACATTTTTGTTTTAAGAAATTGCTAAACATTTTTGTCTAGTTCTGTACAGTTCTAGCCGATCTCCTATGACCGTCCATCGAGAGCTCTGGTCGTTCAAGCTTGTTCCAACTATTTCTGTCTTGCTCACCCCTAGTGTGTATTCTTTCTATCTTCGCGCAGATTTCTTCAAGGTCACAATACTAACAAATTGAAATAGATTGCATTACTGTTCGCAAATAATTAAGGATGTGGACTGTTCTAGTTTTAGGGAAATGCAGAGATTAGCTCACGATAGGAATGAGTGAAAGTGCGTGTCCAAGCAGTCTTAGGACTAACGACCTTATGGTGATGATGAAGCTTATGATGTACATCCGGTAACTCCATATAACAAAGCCTAAATGAACTGAAGCTGTAGCGTTATTGGACGCAATGTATCAATTTCATTCAATTTTCGAATATTTATTCATTATAGGCTTATTTACGTTTACTTTTGACCAGAGTAGATAAGGCCTAGCAACCTTCCACCTGTCGCTCAACGGTTTAATTTTTCTTAGATAGATCCCAATAGTATTTTCTGTACTAAAAAGGATTTTTCCAAATACATACAGGTATCTACTAATAAGAAACTTAAGAAACAGCATTTTTTATTATGCCATTTATAGAAATTAATGAATAATGTTACACATATAATGATTGAACTGCTTTCTGTTCCTTCTGGACATAATTTATAATCTCCAATACGATTTAAGAAGGTCTAGTATCAATATCTAATGATGGCTTTCCTATTTCAGAACAATATGATATGATGAGGAAGGAAGTAGTGGAGTAAAAGTAGGAGTTTTGCTTTTAGTATTTTTACTTACATTTATTCCTATGCTTTTCTTACCAATACATCAAAAATTCAAAAGAAAATGGAAAGTATTCCCTCGGGTAATGAATAATGCGAACTTTGATGTCCCTCAAATGAATTTCATTTCGTGCATTCTGATATGTCGTTGAAAAGCTGCTTACTGTTGGTATAAAGCAAACATGTTGACAGTTTTTTGACAAAAGTTCCAAAAATTACCACTTTTCCAACAACTCATACTAGAGATAATAACAACGATAGGAAATATTTAAAGACAATATCTATTTTATCAAAAACATGTCGGCAGTGCTTATTTAATACGACTTTGTGTAACTTTAGGGATCTAAAACGTTTTTTGATTATTGGAATTTTAATTTGTTGAGGGTATTTCAGCTTTTTTCTGACAGTTTCCGAGTTTACACTTAAATCGGTTTTGGTGCCAATCCTGCCTCGATATTTTGTACCCTTAAACCCTTTATCTGTTCCAAACAGTTCTTTTTTGAAGTACAAATCCTGTCAAAATTTATTAAGCAGTTCTTAACAAACAATTTTTACGAAAATCGTCAACCTTGCTGACTAGGTAATTGACTTTAGAATCGGTTAATTAAAATAATTATTTAATTAATGATTCAGAACGTTACTAGTGTAAATACGTTTTGCTATAGTTCGTACGTTAAAAATTGGCATAATCTCTAATAAAACTTTTAATTTTAAGCGATAATAGTCCTTACTGAGTCTGTCTATGCAGCTGAGATTCTAGTGGTTAACAGAATGCGAAACCTGTTCCGTTTGAGAAATGCCATAATATTGTAATTCCAGGTAGGAGTCAACAAGGGCTTGCACTTCTTGACAATTTTATTGCTTGAGCCGCCACTTTATGTGTTACAAGGTATACGTCCTATTCTCACAGATAATTTTTTGCGGACTTTTCCAATTTCGATCGTCCCAACTATACCTACCTACCGTTACATAAAATGTAAATGTTAAGTATTGGGATCCGTCAAATGGGAGGAGCCTGAAAACATGGCGCCGATTAGGGAAAATTTATCGTACCTAGTTCCTATAGTGTACTGTGCAATTTCCAAGTTTTTAAATTACGATAAAATGATAAGTATTGACACAATATGTGATTGAGCTGACACAAAGCCTCGGAAAGGAAATTTCGTTGAAGGTGAGCGTGTTTTTAATGCCAATCACATTATAAAATTCGGAAATAACAAATCCGGAAGCTAGCCTTCAAATTCCGTCAAGTTTACTGCCTACTTTTTACAAACTTCGGATTTAAAAAGTGATTCACGTTATATAATTGGTGAGGTGATTCTGGGTGATTTAAGCAATATCATATCAATGACTTGCACGTGCAAAGCCGATTTAAGAGAACGTTGCAAACACATTATTGCAACTTTGTTGTATTGCAGCAGGTAGGTTCTTAACCTCAAAATACTTATATCGTATCATTAGAATTGTGTTAAATCAATTACACAGGAATAAATAATTTCTCACTTTATAATTTTAGTATGATTCTAGTTTTAAATATTAAGGTTATGGCTGATGGTAAATACTTGCTGAAATATAATCATGTGCATTAAAATGACGTGAACAAATTTTTATTCCGGAATTCACTTCTTTGATACCTACTGCTTTCATCCAAGCTTCTATTAGTTTACTTTTTTCTCTAATTTTCCGAATATATTTTTTACATATATAAAACGGTTAGTTTTTATTGGAAAGTAGTTAATGTAGGTGAAGAGTAAAGATCTATGTCTGAAGTGCTATTGCAGCTTTTCACTGAACATATTAACTTTTTATTTGATTTAACTTTGGAAGAAAACTTCGTCGACTCCATCATTAAAAAATTTTTTACTTTTTTAACGTGTTTTATTACTTTAATAAACAATTTTACAATTTGCGTGCACAGTTCCTATGTAAATTTTTCCCTCATTCGAGTTTAAATTTTGCCACCAGATGGTGTATGCCCATTTGACGGATCCCAATAGTTCGTACGTTAAAAGTTGGCATAATCTGTAATAAAACTTTCTTATTTTAAGCGATAATACTCCTTACTGAGTCTATGCAGCTGAGATTCTAGTGGTTAACAGAATACGAAACGTGTTCCGTTTGAGAAATGCCATAATATTGTAATTCCAGGTAGGCGTCAACAAGTGCTTCCAATTCTTGACAGTTTTATTGCTTGAGCCGCCACTTTACGTGTTACGAGATATACGTTCATTCTTACAGATATTTTACTGCGGACTTTGCCAAATTTGATCGTCCCAACTATACCTACCTACCGTTACATAAAATGTAAATGTTAAGTATCGCTTTACTAATATACAGTAGGTTTGTACTTAAGAACAACTGTTGAAAGCAAAGAAATGTTCCCGTTACTTTACTCATGTTTCACAGTAGAAATATGTATTAAATAAACATCTTATACTTGAAAACTTCAAAGCGCGTCGGTCGTACGTTACGTTTTGATGCTACATCCTTTCAAGTCGCCGATGCGAGGATATTTTTCGCGGAGCAGTCACGCAATTTCACGGAGCCTTTTCGAAGGCTTCTTTCTCTATTCGTCTCTTAAAATGTTGGTTATGTTCATATGTACGTCTGTTATCGCTCAAGTTGCGAGATTGCAGCTTTGTCCATCCTCCTCCTCCGTCTCCATTAGAAAAGGAAACGTGTTTTGCAAAAGAAGAACATTCTATCCGCTCAAAGTAAAAGGCTGAAGTAATAATAGTGCACAGTAATAAGCAAAAGCTAGACGGAATAGTAAGTTTCTTCTTTGAACATGAATTATATCTTCATGCATCTATGTACGTCTTTACGGATGCGCCAGTATCTTTTATTCGTTGTTTATAGTTCTAGAATAGCTGGAAATACGGTAAATATATTTAAAGAACGATAAAACGGAAAAATAAAGACAAGACAAAGGGGAATGTTACACTTTCCCACCCATTTATTAGTTCTGATACATGTAACGGCTGGTAAAAAACTCATCATTATCATCATAAGTTCGTCAGTCCTAAGACTGGTTGGACACGCACTTCCACTATCCTATCCTGAGCTAATCATCGCATTTCCTTAAAGCTAGAATAACTATTTGCGAACGGTAATCTAATCTAGATCTACCTCTACCCCTCCTAACTTCCGTTTCTGCCTTTAATAAGTCTCTGACCAGACCTTCATTCATACAAGGTGTCCTACTACCCTATTTCTTATTGACTTTCATAGAGTCCTCTGTTCTTCAATTCTTTCTAATATCTCTTCATTTCTAGCCTTTTCTATCCACGGTATCCTCATCATTCGCCTGTAACACCACATTTCGAACGCTTCTAACCTTTTCATTTTCATCGCGTCCACTGTACATGTTTCGCACCCGTACAGCGTCGCACCCAAACACACCTTTAAGAGTCTTTTTCAAATTTCTAAATGAATCTTTCGCTAGCATAGAAGTGTGTACTTTTTATTGAAGGCAACACGACCCTACGCTATCCTCTGCTTTATATCCTTACTACTCCTTCCGTCCTGACTTATCTGACTTCCTAGACACCTAGAATCAGCTACTTCTACTAATTTTTCGTCTCCTATCTTTATATTCGCACCTCCCTACTTTTTCTTCCCTTGCATACCAGTATTTTTGTTTTACTTTTATTTATTTTTCATACAATACTGTTTTGTCAATACCGCATCTATTTTACTTAAAGCTATCTCTAACTCTTCCTTGCAAGATACTAATAGTGCTATATCATCTGCAAATCGAAGCATACTAATCTTTTATTCCTGTATATCAATCCCTACAGTTGCACTGTCTTTAATGATCTTGATCGCGTCTTCCATGTATAAATTAAAAAGTAGCAGTGACAGTGTGCATCCCTGTCTGAATCCCTAATATGTACTTCTCTACGTTGCTGCTTCAGCTCTGTAACTGCCTGTTACTCTTTATACAAACTAAGTATCACTCTTCTATCTTTGTAACTCATCCCTACATTTTTAAGTATGTTTAACATCTTATCCCATTTAACATTGTCAAAAGCTATTCCTAAATCTACAAATCCTATACACACACTCTTTCTTTGTTCTATTGTAAACAAATAAAAGATAAGAATAGCGGAGTACCTTTATATACTATTTATATAGTAGTAGTAGTCCTTTTTGTTAATTTTGATATTGTCTAGGTTCCATTTTGTTTGTTAGCATGGGCAGTTGTCGACTTAAGTGTGCTATTTAGTTATACGGTACTTTTAGGTATTTCATGATTAAAATTTAATCCAAAGATCCATTTGTATACATATTTTTTTGCAATAGTTGAATGGCCATTGTTTCCTGCAGGCGATAAAATTAAAACGGCTCCTCAATGGACTCTTGTTGGTATATGTATAATAAAGTTAAGTAAGCTGTGCGATTAAACATACGGTGCCTATTGTTAAAGGGACTCGGTCAGTGCTGCAAATAAAGTCAACATTGCCTGAAATTTACCAAACGTATCTAGTTCATTTAAGCTTCCTCCAAATCCCCCTTTAATCCGAATGCATTAAGGCTTATTGCGGTCGAATTCCTTCATACAACGTAAAATGGCAGTGTGCAGACTTGTGCTCACTTCAGACTTAATAAATTTGGAAAATTACTCATTAGTAGCTTAACACAACTAACTTCTATTCTGTAGTAAGTGTAGTTTACTATTTGTCCAACATCTTGATATCCAGAATTTTACGAATCATTTTCATCGAATATTTTAATTTAAATTAATTCAATCTATAGATGAGCATACTAGTATTTTTGTTAAAATCGATATAATGCTACTGAAATCTGCGGTATACTCTGTTTCATATGTCTTCACCTCTCTCTTTTCATCTTTAATTATCTGACTTCCTGGATACCGAAAATCAGCGATTTCAAGTATCAGCAAGATTACGTTCTTCTTTTACTATCTATAAC
>NW_020442465.1:688327-705803 GCF_000699045.2 Agrilus planipennis
ATTGGTGACTATTGATCGGCAATGACATTGGCATTGACATTAGCATTGACAGTCATTTTAATACTGGTGTCGATTTTGGTATCGTTATAGGCATTAAAGGTTAATTTTTCGTATGGTTTGTAATGAAAAAGTGTCTTACTAGAATCCTTCCGGGGTTGTTGAAGTTCTAATTTCATTTTAATTTATTTAAAAAAAAATGTCTACATAACTATATTGCCATCTTATTGCAAGGCCATTCTTTGCGACCCCGTCAATAACGGCAGTTCTTTTTTTGTAATTGACCATTCCAAAGATACAAAGTTAAATAATATATCTACAATAAAACTAAATGAAATAAAAAAAAACATTGAACTGAAGTTAAACTCAAATAGATACAATTTTGTCAATGGCATTTGAAGGTGTTCACATTCAAGAAGTTACTTTGTATACTCGGCTTCCATTTCCGAGATCAACATAGTTGAAAATTGCGTTCTGTTCTCCATTTCCATTTTCTGTTCGTCGATTAGTATGTAAAACAAGGGCTTTTGTAATTACCGAAGACCAGTACAAAGGTGAAACACTTGTAATTAAAGCGGGATTTAAATGCATTAAACGAAACTGCATTACAGGAAGGAACGTAAAGAAAATAGTGAAATTTGAAGTTCAAAAGCTGATAAAATGTTTAGGGGCTTGAAATCCGGGAATAATTGAAATAAATCAGTACAATATTCATATTGAATAATTGTACCTATGTAAATATCAGGGTTCAACATATTTAGTACTATTAGTTAATCGGTCTATTAGAATTTGTTTAAATTCGGAAGCTAATAAAGATAGGATCTTATTAGATTTCAGCTTGTACTGAACTGTCATGGAAATTAATATTTTTATTTGATAAATGCTATTACTATCATGCATGAAAATTGAATTAATTATGGGAAAAATAACTTGACAACACATTTGCATTATTTCAAAGGATTTTTTCAATTTTTTGATACAGTTTGATCATTTGCAGTAGATACTAATACTTGTTAAATATACATTTCAAAAGATTTTTATTTTCCTTTTGTTGAGATTTCAAAATTTTGTTAAAAATAAGCCGATCCTGTGCTGCCCGTTGTTTTCATTGTAAGCTATCCGTCTTCTTAAATATCAAGAACAGGGATTTCTTGCAGTTTTATAGTAAATATGTCATTATTATCATCATAAAGGCGTCAGTCCTAAAACTGGTTGGACACGTACTTCCCATCATTCTTATCCTGAGCTAATCTTCGCATTTCCCTAAAACTAGAACATCCCACATCTCTAATTATTTGTGCACAGTAATCTAATCTAGGTCTACCTGCACTCCCGTTAACTCCTGTTTCAACTTCTAATATGTCTCATGACATATTTCTTATTAACTTCCATAGAGTCCTCCGTTCTCCTACCTTTTTTAATACCTCATCATTTTTAACCTTCTCTATCTCCTTATCTATACACTGTTTGAGAGCATAGAAGTGAATTATTTTTGTTGTTGTTGTTTTTTTGATTTTTATTTATCTTCATACAATACCACTTACAATTAACATCTGTCTTTAACTCCTCCTGTATATAATAATATAATTGCCTGTTACACTTTATACAAACTATCCATCATTATTATATCTCATCCCTACATGGATATGTAATAATGAAGAACATAATCTTGCAAGATATTTTAGCGAGCACGAGTGTGTTTGTGTGCAGTCGGGCACACGTGTGCGTGAACGGCTTATCGATTCGCCGAGTAGCCGCGGGCGGCTTTATTCATGTGCGCCGTATTTGTAAATGTGTGTATCCGGATGTTTCCAGAAGGTTCCCGAAAGTAAACAAAAGGGTATTTAAAGGAAGAGTCGATCGCCGGGAGGAGAAGAAATAAATTAACCGTTGCAGAAGTGAATCCAGAAATAAATTGACAGTGATAGTAGTGAAATAAATAGTGCAGTGAATAGTGATATATCAACAGTAGTGTAAATAAAAAGAATAATTCATAACCTAAGTTTAGTAATAATTTAATAGTGTTTTTAAGTTCTTTAACAATTAGTGTAAATAAATATTTTTGTCGTTATCAGTCTTAGTATTTTGTTAAACCCACGAACATTACAATATTGAACAATTGTCTGTGGGGATGGTTTTTAAATTTAATCATATCCCATGTGTCTTATGCCTACCAGTGATATTATTGTCGTATTTTTTCGCGTGAGCTCTGATAAATTACTGTCGCGGTGAGAAGAATTGTGTCGGCTCATAAATTTCCAGTTTCGTGAAAAGTGGATGTGCCTGTTGGAAAAGCGGACTTTATAATATAATGCACATATTTCTTCCATAAAGCTAATACACCCATGAACGCACGCGTATTATAACGTAAGTACTAACGTAGGAATATAAATCGTTCGCTGTTTACTTTATAGCGGGGTGTATACCCTCTGTTTATAAAGCGAGGTGGCGAAAATGTGTGTCTACGTATTGTGTGTTTAAGCCAGTGATGAATGACTCCGTGATTGATGACCGTATGTCTTGTATCAGTTTTCGTTCTGGTGCCTATTTGTTATAATTTGCAATTTGTAATAAATCGCCCACCTTTATTTGTATGTATCTAAGTATTATATGTAGTACTTTCTCTAGGGAAGTTAAAACGATTATTTACAATTAATTATCTTCAGATGGCGTTAACGCCAGTCTTGTTCACTGCTGGAGTATAACTCGTTCGCATATGACAGGCGGTATGTTATCATAATAAGGCGAGCTGTCGGCGAGCACCTGCGAGTCGAAATTGAGCAGCAAATAATGATCAGCTAATAGACGAGGATGCATACTGTCGCAGCTACTTTTTAATTGTAACGAAACACTTATTCTCGTTTACTTTGCTTTTAATTCAAAATTTCTTTTAAAGAGGACAAACATTAACTCTGGGACTGAAATAAAACAAAATTTAGTAGCTGAACAAAACTCGAGCGCAACCCTTGAAAAAAAAAAGGAAAACTCACCAAAAGTTGAAATACTTGAGATAGCAAAGTCGATTGGTTTCTGCATCCGCCTGATCACCTAAAATGAACAATATAAAAATGATAAATGTATATTAAAGTAATATTTATAATAATCAAATATAAAAAGGTAATAGTAATCATCATCATCATAAGGTCATCAGTCCTAAGACTGGTTGGACACGTATCTCCACTCTTTCCTATCCTGAGCTAAACTTCGCATTTCCCTAAAACTAGAACAGCCCACATCCTTAACTATTTGCGAAGAGTAATCTAATCTTGGTCTACCTCTACCCCTCCTAACTCCTGTTTCTGCCTCTACTATGTCTCTGACTAGACCTTCATGCCTGAGACTTATTGACTTCCATAGTGTCCTCTGTTCTCCTATTCTTTCCAATACCTCTTCATTTCTAACCTTTTCTACCCACGATATCCTCATCATACGCCTATAACACCACATTTCGAACGCTTCTAACCTTTTCTTTTCCGCCGCTCCCACGGTCCACGTTTTGCACCCGTACAACGCCGTGCTCCGTAATAGTAATAACACTAGAATAAACTAGGTAATAAAAACACAAACAGTTAAGGATATGGGATGTTCTAATTTTAGGGAAATTCTTTTGATAAACTCAGGATAGGAAAAAGTGAAGTTGAGTACCTAACCAAACCAGGACTGATGCCCTTATGATATTATATGACTTCTAAGATACCGATAATCCACCAATTTTTCTAACTTTTTAATATATGTCCCTTTTTTATAGATAGGTGTCTATTAGCGTTTCCACAGTTACGGAAGTTCCGCATACATTCTCNATTTTACTTAAAGCTATCTCTAACTCTTCCTTGCAAGATACTAATAGTGCTATATCATCTGCAAATCGAAGCATACTAATCTTTTATTCCTGTATATCAATCCCTACAGTTGCACTGTCTTTAATGATCTTGATCGCGTCTTCCATGTATAAATTAAAAAGTAGCAGTGACAGTGTGCATCCCTGTCTGAATCCCTAATATGTACTTCTCTACGTTGCTGCTTCAGCTCTGTAACTGCCTGTTACTCTTTATACAAACTAAGTATCACTCTTCTATCTTTGTAACTCATCCCTACATTTTTAAGTATGTTTAACATCTTATCCCATTTAACATTGTCAAAAGCTATTCCTAAATCTACAAATCCTATACACACACTCTTTCTTTGTTCTATTGTAAACAAATAAAAGATAAGAATAGCGGAGTACCTTTATATACTATTTATATAGTAGTAGTAGTCCTTTTTGTTAATTTTGATATTGTCTAGGTTCCATTTTGTTTGTTAGCATGGGCAGTTGTCGACTTAAGTGTGCTATTTAGTTATACGGCACTTTTAGGTATTTCATGATTAAAATTTAAGATCCATTTGTATACATATTTTTTTGCAATAGTTGAATGGCTATTGTTTCCTGCAGGCGATAAAATTAAAACGGCTCCTCAATGGGCTCTTGTTGGTATACGTATAATAAAGTTAAGTAAGCTGTGCGATTAAACATACGGTGCCTATTGTTAAAGGGACTCGGTCAGTGCTGCAAATAAAGTCAACATTGCCTGAAATTTACCAAACGTATCTAGTTCATTTAAGCTTCCTCCAAATCCCCCTTTAATCCGAATGCATTAAGGCTTATTGCGGTCGAATTCCTTCATACAACGTAAAATGGCAGTGTGCAGACTTGTGCTCACTTCAGACTTAATAAATTTGGAAAATTACTCATTAGTAGCTTAACACAACTAACTTCTATTCTGTAGTAAGTGTAGTTTACTATTTGTCCAACATCTTGATATCCAGAATTTTACGAATCATTTTCATCGAATATTTTAATTTAAATTAATTCAATCTATAGATGAGCATACTAGTATTTTTGTTAAAATCGATATAATGCTACTGAAATCTGCGGTATACTCTGTTTCATATGTCTTCACCTCTCTCTTTTCATCTTTAATTGTCTGACTTCCTGGATACCGAAAATCAGCGATTTCAAGTATCAGCAAGATTACGTTCTTCTTTTACTATCTATAACGTAGTCTGTCGTATCATTTCCCAAGATGTTGCGTCATTTCCTATTAATGTAGGTATTTAGTTTTATATTTTACCATATTTTTCTTTTAAATTGATACGATTAAGGTTAACAATTTCTAATCGCTCTCGTTAGGTTGTCTAACAAAGTCAAGTTCGATTATCAAATTCTGCTGTCCAAGTAAACTAGTGACAATTATTCCTTTATGGTCAAACGTGTCAAATGTGGACAAGTTTAACTGTTCTACTACGGTAAAAGAAGCACCGAACCAACTCATCTGATGATAAAAAAATTGCTGTTATCTCAGATTTCTTTTATATCTAGTGGTAAAGACCGTTTTACCTTTGATTGAACTGTGTGTGATAATGAACGACATTGTTCAATTTTATCATGCAAAAGTATTCCGTAAATAAATCAGTCGTGTATTCGGTCGTGGTCGCGTCGTGGATACTGCGTTAAGACGAACAAAAATATGTTTTAATAACTATAAAAAGTGCAAATTTGTATCGGTTTATAGATGAAGTGATTTACCTTATGGGATACTTAAGATAATAGCTCAAGAAAAGGTAAAATTGTTTTTATATTTTTGATTATTTAAAGTAGTGATGCACCATATACAGCTAACGCTGGGTACACAGTTATCCGATTTTGCCGGGTACCGGACAATCGTGTAAGCAGCATTAACTGTACCGGCAAAATCAGTACGGTTAACGGTTCATATCTTCGTTGTGGCAGGCTTTCCATTAAATACCATACCACCCTCTCCAACGTTTAAATATTGAACCAATGAAATTGTAAATCTTAGTTGGTGGATGTTTAACGAGAGGGTTTAGTTGAAATCGTTGAACCGAGCCTATAATGTTTATAAACGCTAAGAATCTGCAAATTCATCTGGCCATACTCAATCGAAACTATGCAATAGAATTATTGTAACATACTTATGTACTTAACGCACCCTGGTAGCGAGTTGCATTATCTTTATTGAAAACTAGTCGGTTTTTTAATAAATTTGGCTTTAATTTTTTTTATTTTGAGAAGATACAAGGGTATCTTCAAGGCTAACTACAGCATTATCATTCCAGCCAAATCCTTCGTTTTTATGCTTAAAAATACGCTTAGTCAGTTTTTAAGAAATAATCTTGGGATAATTCTACTTATCCATTTGTGTTTGCATGAGATGTATAACATATGTATTTATTTATGTAAAAGATTTGTACGAAGTGCCGGAGGATTACGTTGTTCATCGATTAGAATTGAATGGCCGAGGACGGGATGAGTTGCGACAAAAAGTTTTACGGAAAGGTTGGAATATTGACTCGATGGAAGCGGTAATACGTAAATGGAATGAACTCGCTTGGTAAATACGTAATTTATTGCTTGGAGCTGGCCGGCCGGAAACTCAATGGCTGCCCAGAATTCATGTCTCACTTATCTAAAAGACACAGTTCGCTGAAGTTCTGACACTGCCCGGATTACTATCTCTCGCCACCAGATAAAACGAATAAGTATTTTTTGAAGGCTCCTCACGTTTTCTATTTTCTTTTCTTTTAAACACAACGACAACAGCCAACTTTGCGAATCCCAACTAAATATATTTGTGTATCTATATATATACCGCTCGGTCCAACTTTGAAAAGTGTCATCGACACGCTTTATCCCGATTGTGAGCCACATAACAATTCTGAGTAAACTATTTTGAGTTTCCGTTTTCCTTAAAAATCGAAAGTGTTGTAAGTAATATGTTCTATTTATAGCTCATGAATTTCCACAATTTTATCTAGGAAACTAAATAAAGCAGAGGATAGCGCAGGGTCGTGTCGCCTTTAATAAAAAGAAGTCACTTCTATGCTCGCGAACGTTTAATTTAAAAATTCGAAAAAGGTTAAAGGTGTATGTTCGGAGCATGACGTTGTACGGGTGCAAAACATGGACAGTGGGCGCGGCGGAAAAGAAAAGGTTAGAAGCGTTCGAAATGTGGTGTTATAGGCGGATGATGAGGATATCGTGGGTATAAAAGGTTAGAAATGAAGAGGCATTAGAAAGAGTGATAGAACAGAGAACTCTATGGAAGTAAATAATAAATAGGCGAGATAGGTTAGTAGGACACCTTCTCAGGCATGAAGATCTAGTCAGAGACATATTAGAGGCAGAAACGGGAGTTAGGAGGAGTAGAGGTAGACCTAGATTAGATTACTGTACGCAAATACTAAGATGTGGATTGTTCTAGGAAATGCGAAGATTAGCTCAGAATACGAAAGAACGGTGCGTGTCCAATCAATCTTAGGACTGACGACCTTATGATGATGATGATGAGTAAACTAAACTCCTATGCTTAATATCTATTGGTTCGTTTCCCATTTTGTCACAGATTCTATAAATAAGACTTAAGTAGAATAATAAAACACAAAAATGTTTCAACAACAACGTCTACATTACACTTTAATCAAATGGATAATAAGTATTACAGGTACCTATCGGTGATGTTGTAGTATAACGATAGCACCTTCAGTTTACCGATATTAAGATTTGAATGCGCTATTGTGCGTCTTAAAAGGAGCAATTAATCTCTACCTTATTTCCATTTTGTAATGAAAATCTTATTAAAGTTAGCGACGAGGATGCCGGCGACGCAGCGCTGCGGTTCTTATGAATTCAACATTAATTCTTACCCCGGTTACCATTTTCAGAAATTCTAGCCACCTATGTGCTGCTATAAATTGCTCCTCCTAACGTCAAGATTAAACCCGATAATTACAGAAATTATATTACGAAGTAATTTGTAGAGTTTCAAGAGAACTTGTAAGATATTAGTCTTTTTCCTTTGTATTAGTTATATCTCAGAAGAGCGACTTATACTGTATGTACCTGAGTCTAGAAAATCGCACCTGTGTAATTTACTGAAGGGAAAAATTAGTGGTTTTAGAAATCGTCTGCATTTAATTCTTGATTGCTAATATTGGAATTGCTATTGGTATTGGTATTGAGATTGACATTAGCCTTGGTATTGGTATTGGTATTACCAATGTATTGATCGGCAACAGTATTGGTATTACTATCTATTGCCTGGCATTGACATTGGTATTTATTGATTCGCAATGACTTTGGCACTGACATTGGTATCTATTGATCGGCAATGGCATTGGCATTGACATTACTAAATATTGATCAGCTATGACATTGGCATTAGCATTAGTAACTATTGATAGGCAATGGCTTTGGCGTTGACATTGGTACCTATTGATTGGCAATGGCATTGACATTGGTACCTATTGATTGGCAATGGCATTGACATTGGTACCTATTGATTGGCAATGGCATTGACATTGGCATTAGTAACTATTGATAGGCAATGGCTTTGGCATTGACATTGGTATCTATTGATTCTCAATAACTTTGGCATTGGTATTGGCAACTATTGATCGGCAATGGCATTGGCATTGACATTGCTAACTATTGATCAGCTAAGACATTGGCATTAGCATTAGTAACTATTGATAGGCAATGGCTTTAGCATTGACATTGGTACCTATTGATTGGCAATGGCATTGACATTAACATTAGTAACTATTGATAGGCAATGGCTTCGGCATTGATATTGGTAACTATTGATCGGCAACGGTATTGGTATTGGTATATGTAGATCGGCAATGACTGGCATTGACATTGGTAACTATTGATCGGCTATGGCATTGACATTGGCACTGGTATCTATTGATAGGCAATGGTTTTGGCATTGACAGTGATAACTATTGATTGGTAATGACATTGACATTGGCATTAGTAACTATTGATAGGCAATGACATTGGCATTGACATTGGTAACTATTGATCAGCTATGACATTAGCATTAGCATTAGTAACTATTGATAGGCAATGGTTTAGGCATTGACATTGGTACCTATTGATTGGCAATGGCATTGACATTAACATTAGTAACTATTGATAGGCAATGGCTTCGGCATTGATATTGGTAATTATTGATCGGCAATGGTATTGGCATTGGTATTGGTATATATAGATCGGCAATGACTTTGACATTGAAATTGGTAACTATTGATCGGCTATGGCATTAACGTTGAGATTGGTAACTATTGATAGGCAATGGTTTTGACATTGACAGTGGTAACTATTGATTGGCAATGGCATTGACATTGGCATTAGTAACTATTGATAGGCAATGGCTTCGGCATTGATATTGGTAATTATTGATCGGCAATGGTATGCGCATTGGTATTGGTATATATAGATCGGCAATGACTTTGGCATTGAAATTGGTAACTAGTGATCGTCTATGGCATTAACATTGACATTGGTAACTATTGATTGGCAATGGCATTGAGATTGACACTGGTAACTATTGATCAGCAATGGCGTTGACATTGGCACTGGTATCTATTGATTGGCAATGACCTTTGCATTGGCATTGGTAACTATTGATCGGCAATGGCATTGGTATTGACATTGGTAACTATTGATCGGCTATGGCATTAACATTTACATTGGTAACTATTGATAGGCAATGGTTTTGGCATTGACAGTGGTAACTATTGATCGGCAATGGCATTGACATTGGCACTGGTATCTATTGATCGGCAATGGCTTTGGCATTGAGATTGGTGACTATTGATCGGCAATGACATTGGCATTGACATTAGCATTGACACTCATTTTAATACTGGTGTCGATTTTGGTATCGTTATAGGCATTAAAGGTTAATTTTTCGTATGGTTTGTAATGAAAAAGTGTCTTACTAGAATCCTTCCGGGGTTGTTGAAGTTCTAATTTCATTTTAATTTATTTAAAAAAAATGTCTACATACCTATATTGCCATCTTATTGCAAGGCCATGTTTTGCGACCCCGTCAAAAACGGCAGTTCTTTTTTTGTAGTTGACCATTCCAGAGATACAAAGTTGAATAATATATCTACAATAAAACTAAATGAAATAAAAAGAAAACATTGAACTGAAGTTAAACCCAAATAAGTACAATTTTGTCAATGGCATTTGAAGGTGTTCACATTCAAGAAGTTACTTTGTATACTCGGCTTCCATTTCCGAGATCAACATAGTTGAAAATTGCGTTCTGTTCTCCATTTCCATCTTCTGTTCGTCGATTAGTATGTAAAACAAGGGCTTTTGTAATTACCGAAGACCAGTACAAAGGTGAAACACTTGTAATTAAAGCGGGATTTAAATGCATTAAACGAAACTGCATTACAGGAAGGAACGTAAAGAAAATAGTGAAATTTGAAGTTCAAAAGCTGATAAAATGTTTAGGGGCTTGAAAGCCGGGAATAATTGAAATAAATCAGTACAATATTCATATTGAATAATTGTACCTATGTAAATATCAGGGTTCAACATATTTAGTACTATTAGTTAATCGGTCTATTAGAATTTGTTTAAATTCGGAAGCTAATAAAGATAGGATCTTATTAGATTTCAGCTTGTACTGAACTGTCATGGAAATTAATATTTTTATTTGATAAATGCTATTACTATCATGCATGAAAATTGAATTAATTATGGGAAAAATAACTTGACAACACATTTGCATTATTTCAAAGGATTTTTTCAATTTTTTGATACAGTTTGATCATTTGCAGTAGATACTAATACTTGTTAAATATACATTTCAAAAGATTTTTATTTTCCTTTTGTTGAGATTTCAAAATTTTGTTAAAAATAAGCCGATCCTGTGCTACCCGTTGTTTTCATTGTAAGCTATCCGTCTTCTTAAATATCAAGAACAGGGATTTCTTGCAGTTTTATAGTAAATATGTCATTATTATCATCATAAAGGCGTCAGTCCTAAAACTGGTTGGACACGTACTTCCCATCATTCTTATCCTGAGCTAATCTTCGCATTTCCCTAAAACTAGAACATCCCACATCTTTAATTATTTGTGCACAGTAATCTAATCTAGGTCTACCTCCACTCATGTTAACTCCTGTTTCAGCTTCTAATATGTCTCATGACATATTAATATTAACTTCCATAGAGTCCTCCGTTCTCCTACCCTTTTTAATACCTCTTCATTTCTAACCTTCTCTATCTCCTTATCTATACACCACATTTCGACGCTTCTAACCTTTCCTTTTCTGTCTTCAGGCATGTACCTTTAGCAATCTCTTTTGAATTTCTAAAGTAACTGTTTGCTAGCACAGAAGTGACTTCTTTTTGTTGTTGTTGTTGTTTTTTTATTTTTTATTTATCTTCATACAATACCACTTATAATTTACAGCTGTCTTTAACTCCTCCTGTATATAATAATATAATTGCCTGTTGCACTTTATACAATCTCATCCCAACACGGATATGTAATAAAGAAGAACATAATCTTGCAAGTAAAGATATTGTAGCGAGCACGAGCGTGTTTGTGTGCGATCGGGCACACGTGTGCGTGAACGGCTTATCGATTCGCCGACTAGCCGCGGGCGCCTTCATTCATGTGCGCCGTATTTGTAAATGTGTGTATCGTACCTGCGTTCTGGGAAAGCAGTTAAACAGTTCAAAGAAAAAATAAACTATNGTTGCTATGTTCGCGTTATACAATACGCGCCAGTTAAGGTCAAACGTTGGCGTTTGCGGATTTTTACTCGATAATTTTAATTAAAGTTCGCCAGGTGAGAGTGACACTACTTTAGTGGGACTCAAAACTTCGTTAATATTGTTACATTGATAATATTTTTTTTACTTTTATTTCATGAAATTATGTTTTATCTTGTATTTAGTTACATAATTATTGAGAGAATATCATTATAGGATTTAAATCAAAAATTATATGGTTACATGTTTATTAGAATTAAGCAATGGAGCATGCCAGAGGAGTATACATTTTTTACTTTTCAATCGTTTATTAGTTTGAAGTGATTTAGTTAACGCAATTTAAATATACGGGTTAAATAAAACACAAGATTAATAGTTATTTTGAAGATGCAGAACAATAAATTAATTGATTTTGTAAAAGATTTTTGATGGGACTGTTACAATCCCAATACTGTAGATTGCCCCATATATATTTGTGTTTATTTATTTAACTACCACGTTTCAGTGTCTGTTGTTCAGGATAAACGTGTCCGTCATTATTTCTGAAACTTTTTCGTACTTACGTAAAAGTTAGAATGTTATATCCTTTAGAATATTTCGTTGGAAAGCTTTGACCTTCTTCACAGTTAGATCAGACAGGCAATAATCAAGTAGCATTAGAATATATCTGGAACTATTAGCATCATTAGGTACCGTTTATAATCAAACTATGGGATAGAAATTAGGCAGTGGGAGTCGTCATGTAATTTTGCGTATTTTGCTCCTAGTCTGCCCACCTACATTCTGTTCTATAGACATATATACATTTCTATAATAATATTGACAGTGTACGCTTTTAGTCAAACGGAAAAACGGAATTAATCATCGATATTAAAATGAATTGAGATTGGAACACGCAAGCAACTGTTTGGGAAGAAAATTGATCCGCCCGTGAGGTTCGGTGAAATAGTGCTTATATCACACAGATTACCGACTAACACGCACATTATGTGTGCTTTTAACCATATTTATGTAGTTTCCGAAGTAAAACTTTAACTACGAAAGGCGGGCGCTTGTCAACACGAAACTTTCGTTCGCATAATACTTTTATATACCTACCTACAAAGTAATTTAGTCAGAAGCTTCCAACAGGAACTAATTTATTTCAGGATAATGTTACCCTGAAACACTGACCAACCCATTTAGGGTTATTATTTAATTCGTTCAATACACGGTGCAATATTTAATTGATTACCCTTTTTACTTCAATTTATTTTACATCATCATCGATTTGATTTTTATAGTGCCTTCTGTTCTCTCACCCTTTCTAGTGCCTCCTCATTTCTAACCTTTTCTATTACGACATTCTCATCATTCGTCTGTAACACCACATTTCGAATGCTTGTAATTAGTGTTACAACAGACTTATGCCTCCGCTTCCGTAGTTACGGAAGTTCCGCATACATTTTCACATCCGCTTCTGCATCTGGTTCCGTATTTTTTTTTCAACTTTTTTGAAAATCAATATATCGGAACAATAAAACAAGTCGTAAAAATTTATTATTATTATCTGTTGGTTGAACTTGACTGTTTTCAAAACACAATTTAAATGGAGTTGCTCGTTGCGAAGACTAGCTTTCAGCGACGTCGCTGTAACTTTTTATAAACGTATTATTATCAACTGTTTATGGGATTACTTAGTTGATATTAATGAAAAATATTCGCGGAAAGGGTCACCTTACACTTCCGCATCCGTTTCCGTATCCGCTTCCGCAAAAATTTACTATTTGCTTCTGTTTCCGCTTCGGCTTCCGTCATGACGCTCCTGTTGCATCGCTAATAGGTATATAGACATAGACGTACAATCATACAAAAACACTCAAGTGAGGGCTGATTTAACAACACCCATTTGTTTCTGCAGGAAAAAAAAGTTTTCTAAATTGCTTTAGCATTAGCTAAAAGGTATATATACATATCTATGTGCGTGCAGATATATCTACCTGAAAGATATAAGTTATTCTTACTTCTTTTTATCTGCACCATTTTCTGAAGCAGCCCCACGTCTTTTTACTGTTATGACAGCATGCGAACACTTTGCTAGGATTTATTCTTGAAGGGTAATGAGAAAGGGAGATAAAAAGCACCAAAATACTTCAGAATTACAAAACATACATTACGAGATTTTTTTATTTTCCTTTATGGGACGCCGCACAAAAAAATGTGAAATGTTTCCGAGGAGAATGTCAGAATATCATAGATTTCTATTATTTTGAGGTTTACCTAAGATATATAATAATAGTATTTTGAAATGGTGTTTTTAAATTTGAAGAATCGTCTAAGACATTATAAATAAACATTATAAATATTAAGATATGCGGAAAAGAATTGTGTATAATTAATTTCTCTTTAATTTTGTAGTGCACTGAGGGCAATTTCTAGAGAAATGTCTCAATTCGAATGAATTTAAAATTGATATAATTTGCAAGTTTAACTTGGGAAATGTTTAGGAAGAAAATTTGCAGACTACATTAGTGTAAAGTGAGATGAGTGTGGGGCTCAAGAAACACTAATTCAGTTAAAACTTGTATTCTAGTACTAATGTTATTACTTTCTGCGGGCAACAATGTAGCGTCTCAAATTTATATACCTATAGTTAGTTTAGAAAGAGATGAACCTAATGAGAAAGAGGCTGGCCTTGTCGCATTTATATGTACATTAAGAATTCATTGATTCGGCTGTAATTCTATTGGTTGAATAGTAGGAGTTTTGTCACTATGTAACCTAAGCTCAAGATTCATGACATTCTAAATTACCTCTACAACGGTATGGCTTTTAGTTGAATAAAATTATTAAANTGGCATTGACATTGGCACTGGTATCTATTGATAGGCAATGGTTTTGGCATTGACAGTGATAACTATTGATTGGTAATGACATTGACATTGGCATTAGTAACTATTGATAGGCAATGACATTGGCATTGACATTGGTAACTATTGATCAGCTATGACATTAGCATTAGCATTAGTAACTATTGATAGGCAATGGTTTAGGCATTGACATTGGTACCTATTGATTGGCAATGGCATTGACATTAACATTAGTAACTATTGATAGGCAATGGCTTCGGCATTGATATTGGTAATTATTGATCGGCAATGGTATTGGCATTGGTATTGGTATATATAGATCGGCAATGACTTTGACATTGAAATTGGTAACTATTGATCGGCTATGGCATTAACGTTGAGATTGGTAACTATTGATAGGCAATGGTTTTGACATTGACAGTGGTAACTATTGATTGGCAATGGCATTGACATTGGCATTAGTAACTATTGATAGGCAATGGCTTCGGCATTGATATTGGTAATTATTGATCGGCAATGGTATGCGCATTGGTATTGGTATATATAGATCGGCAATGACTTTGGCATTGAAATTGGTAACTAGTGATCGTCTATGGCATTAACATTGACATTGGTAACTATTGATTGGCAATGGCATTGAGATTGACACTGGTAACTATTGATCAGCAATGGCGTTGACATTGGCACTGGTATCTATTGATTGGCAATGACCTTTGCATTGGCATTGGTAACTATTGATCGGCAATGGCATTGGTATTGACATTGGTAACTATTGATCGGCTATGGCATTAACATTTACATTGGTAACTATTGATAGGCAATGGTTTTGGCATTGACAGTGGTAACTATTGATCGGCAATGGCATTGACATTGGCACTGGTATCTATTGATCGGCAATGGCTTTGGCATTGAGATTGGTGACTATTGATCGGCAATGACATTGGCATTGACATTAGCATTGACACTCATTTTAATACTGGTGTCGATTTTGGTATCGTTATAGGCATTAAAGGTTAATTTTTCGTATGGTTTGTAATGAAAAAGTGTCTTACTAGAATCCTTCCGGGGTTGTTGAAGTTCTAATTTCATTTTAATTTATTTAAAAAAAATGTCTACATACCTATATTGCCATCTTATTGCAAGGCCATGTTTTGCGACCCCGTCAAAAACGGCAGTTCTTTTTTTGTAGTTGACCATTCCAGAGATACAAAGTTGAATAATATATCTACAATAAAACTAAATGAAATAAAAAGAAAACATTGAACTGAAGTTAAACCCAAATAAGTACAATTTTGTCAATGGCATTTGAAGGTGTTCACATTCAAGAAGTTACTTTGTATACTCGGCTTCCATTTCCGAGATCAACATAGTTGAAAATTGCGTTCTGTTCTCCATTTCCATCTTCTGTTCGTCGATTAGTATGTAAAACAAGGGCTTTTGTAATTACCGAAGACCAGTACAAAGGTGAAACACTTGTAATTAAAGCGGGATTTAAATGCATTAAACGAAACTGCATTACAGGAAGGAACGTAAAGAAAATAGTGAAATTTGAAGTTCAAAAGCTGATAAAATGTTTAGGGGCTTGAAAGCCGGGAATAATTGAAATAAATCAGTACAATATTCATATTGAATAATTGTACCTATGTAAATATCAGGGTTCAACATATTTAGTACTATTAGTTAATCGGTCTATTAGAATTTGTTTAAATTCGGAAGCTAATAAAGATAGGATCTTATTAGATTTCAGCTTGTACTGAACTGTCATGGAAATTAATATTTTTATTTGATAAATGCTATTACTATCATGCATGAAAATTGAATTAATTATGGGAAAAATAACTTGACAACACATTTGCATTATTTCAAAGGATTTTTTCAATTTTTTGATACAGTTTGATCATTTGCAGTAGATACTAATACTTGTTAAATATACATTTCAAAAGATTTTTATTTTCCTTTTGTTGAGATTTCAAAATTTTGTTAAAAATAAGCCGATCCTGTGCTACCCGTTGTTTTCATTGTAAGCTATCCGTCTTCTTAAATATCAAGAACAGGGATTTCTTGCAGTTTTATAGTAAATATGTCATTATTATCATCATAAAGGCGTCAGTCCTAAAACTGGTTGGACACGTACTTCCCATCATTCTTATCCTGAGCTAATCTTCGCATTTCCCTAAAACTAGAACATCCCACATCTTTAATTATTTGTGCACAGTAATCTAATCTAGGTCTACCTCCACTCATGTTAACTCCTGTTTCAGCTTCTAATATGTCTCATGACATATTAATATTAACTTCCATAGAGTCCTCCGTTCTCCTACCCTTTTTAATACCTCTTCATTTCTAACCTTCTCTATCTCCTTATCTATACACCACATTTCGACGCTTCTAACCTTTCCTTTTCTGTCTTCAGGCATGTACCTTTAGCAATCTCTTTTGAATTTCTAAAGTAACTGTTTGCTAGCACAGAAGTGACTTCTTTTTGTTGTTGTTGTTGTTTTTTTATTTTTTATTTATCTTCATACAATACCACTTATAATTTACAGCTGTCTTTAACTCCTCCTGTATATAATAATATAATTGCCTGTTGCACTTTATACAATCTCATCCCAACACGGATATGTAATAAAGAAGAACATAATCTTGCAAGTAAAGATATTGTAGCGAGCACGAGCGTGTTTGTGTGCGATCGGGCACACGTGTGCGTGAACGGCTTATCGATTCGCCGACTAGCCGCGGGCGCCTTCATTCATGTGCGCCGTATTTGTAAATGTGTGTATCGTACCTGCGTTCTGGGAAAGCAGTTAAACAGTTCAAAGAAAAAATAAACCATCCGGAAGTTTCCAGAAGGTTTCCGAATGTAAACAAAAAAGTATTTAAAGGAAGAGACGATGGCCGAAAAGAGTAGAAATAAATTGACCGTTGCAGAAGTGAATCCAGAAATAAATTGACAGTGACAGCAGTGAAATAAATAGTGCAGTGAATAGTGATATATCAACAGTAGTGTAAATAAATAGAATAATTCATAACCTAAGTTTAGTAATA
>NW_020442465.1:707749-733718 GCF_000699045.2 Agrilus planipennis
GAGAGGGCAACGGCTGTATTAGATGGATATAATGCGCAGCCGCATGGAGAGCGGGGAGTCCGCTAGAGTCCCGGCGGCGTGTACTGTGCTCAGCTGTTGTTTTCTTACCTCTACTCTCTACGTGGCTGGGCATAATTGCCTCTATTTGCGGTCTGTGTAAAAACGAAATTATAATTTTCAGTAAACCTGTGAAAACGATATGTGTGCTGGGACACACAGTAGAAGTGAAACAAGTGGACAAGTAGAAAAACGAATCGCAACAAAATTTTACCTGTCCGCAAAACTTCAAGTAAAAATTTTGTTTGGTTTTCAAATTGAACAAGTTTCACTTCTTTTATGTGTCCCAGCACACATTTCGTTTCTCTTAATATGCACTTTTGGTCTAAAAGACAAATAGCAACAATTAAAGCAACTAAACAATTGGACTTTTATAACCAAAACATAAATGTAAACTTTTAGCAATTGTATTAAGAATCATGGTAATTGCTTCGCTACTTTTTTAATCTAATTCAATCCTTTTAAATGTATATGTAAATGTATATATATTATGAACATTTGGCATCAATATGGTTGTCATATATTAAGTTTGGATAAATTTTATTTCGGCGTTTTGATTTGTAGTTTATGAGCCACCCTGTAGATATACAAGTGGAAGATAACAGGATAAAAATGACATAAGAAATGGACTAGTTATAGTAGAACATTCTTCTTCATTACAGTTGAGGCTTGTTCAGTAAGACTATTAATTTTTACCATTTTCAAGTTTTATTGTACTTGGTATATATGTTTTAGTGGATCCATCTTCATTATATCTGATTATAGGACCACAAAAAATTTTAATAATTACAGTTAGGGCATCCGACGTAGTTACTGCGGACGTTGTCGGTAATAACTCTCTAAAAGCTTTACATTTAAGAATTTTATTGGAACTATACGCAATAGTTCCACTAATAAAATTATTCAATCTGGAAAAAACGCTCCGGTTTTTGTCATTTTTCCTATCTAATGTAGTGCCTTTTCCATCAACTGCCTCATCAAATTGCAATGTTACATACATTCAGTGGTTAATTGTCCGTTACTTTTTTATCGGCTTAAGCGTTTCAGACCTAGCCATTTCCGAGTTAATTAAAACGGAAAATCTTTTCATTAGATACAGTCAATGCAACGTTAATATCTGCCCAAAAGAGCAGCAAGCACAATCATATATGTATGTAAATGTTACAGTCAAAGTACTAATATGATGTTATACGTACATATTCTAGTATTATTATGTATTTATAATACATACCCAATTTAGACGTAATTATTGAGACAGAATTGATAAAAAGGACTTACTCATTTCAAAAGGACCTAATGAATAATCGAAACTATTTATACATCATTTACTTTCTCTAGCGAAGTTCCTCTTCCAATGTCTTGGATGCGTGCTGGCAAAATCGTAGGTAGGGAGAAAAAAGCTCATTATACTCTCGATTCATTAAACATACTTTTTCATACAGTACCTGTCAAAAGTTTTGTTCAATCATAAATAGTAGTGCGAGTCGAAAACAAGCGTTAAAGCCTTTAATATGCCTTCAAATATAAACATCTCGTTGATATTTTCATTAGTAAATGTACCAATAACAGCACATTTGAGCAATGCAATTGTAGTGGATAAAATGGTCAAATTTTCCGTGCAGTACTCTACGGATTATAAGCTTCTCACCGGGTAAGAGTTTGGCCGAGAGTTGTTTCCTTCCTTTTCTGGTCTAGTGCTATTCTTTTTTACTTTGCGCCGGTTAAACTGAAGGTCACATCACTACAGAAAGTAAACGAAGTACACATTAATATTATCGGAACTTTGTAAATGATCGCTGTTTTAATCACAATATCTATAACATATAGTACACAGTAGACAGTCATATTAGTTCAAAGCGTAGTAATCCGATGAAAGTAAAGAAATTGAACCAAACAGAAAAGTAATATCTTTCAGTTGCGTGACATAGCGAAGTGGCAATCGTTTTTCCCTGTCTGACTGAGTGCATGTTTGTTTGTACATGAGATTGCGTTAGTTGTCTGTTATTGCTGTTGCTGCTTCTGGCAGCTCCTGCTTTTCTTTCCTATTACTGTTCGTCTGCAATCCAATCGTTCCAAAAAAGCAGCTAATGCTGCATCGCTACCTCCGAGCTGAAGAACGAACCTAATTCTATTTAGCTTCGGTTTTCTATCGCCGTTGTAGCGAGAGAACAACGTCAAATTTGCGAAAGGTTAATGCGTTCGATTTTTAGTTTCCACTGGAAGAAAGGAACTGTTTGTATATTGGTAAACATATACTAAGAGCAAATGAAGTTTCACCCTAATAGAAGCGATGCATGTCTTCAATCAGTTTCTTCAAGCCAAATTAAAATAAAACTGGTTACCTGAGAATTAAACTCGAATAGTGAAGGGTTTGTCATTATGGAGAATCTTACCACATAATCGTCTCAATCAAGTGTAGTATTGTAGCGAGCACGAGTGTGTTTGTGTGCGGTCGGGTACACGTGTGTGTGAACGGCTTATCGATTCGCCGACTAGCCGCGGGCGGCTTTCTTCATGTGCGCCGTATTTGTAAATGTGTGTGTCGTACCTGCGTTCTGGGAAAACAGTTAAACAGTTCAAAGAAATCATAAACTATCCGGACGTTTTCCAGAAGGTTCCCGAAAGTAACTAAAGAGTATTTAAAGGAAGAGATGATCGCCGAGAGAAATAGAATTAAATTGACCGTTGCAGAAGTGAATCCAGAAATACATTGATAGTGATAGCAGTGAAATAAATAGCGCAGTGAATAGTGATATGTCAACAGTAGTGTAAATAAATAGAATAATTAATAACCTAAGTTTAGTAATAATTTAATAGTGTTTTTAAGTTCTTCAATAATTAGTGTAAATAAATAGTTTTTGTCGTTATCAGTATTAGAAGTTAATAATGTGGACTGTCTGTTAGCGCTTCGTAAATGAGTGTTTAGTATTCTGGTATAAAAAGAAAAAAGCAATAGATTAAACCATTTTTATTTAGTGAACTTACACATAATTACTTATTTAGTTAAAAATGGCTGCTAGTAAAAGTAAACTTATCACACATTAACAAAATAGAAAACACATAAATGTTAGGATAGTTATTGGCATTTTATAGTACAACATCTATTTAAAATTTACTACCGTATATTTACTGATACTGGTAAACATATTTCTGCCTTGGTTCTTGTAGACCTTGGTCATTATTTGGTATTCCCTGAAACAAAATATGACTGTCGTGTACTTGATGTATTAGGAAAAATATGGAGAAAACAATTGCAATGAAAACAACAATTTGTTCGAGTACCTGCGGCTAACATTTTCGCAAATATAGAAGAACAAGACAGTAGTATATGACAAACAAGACAAACGGAGAGAAACGTACAATTCATCAGGAAGAAAATTCAATCTCATGGAATGAACGAACGAACGAATGAGTGACAAAAACAAAACGCATATATACACAATTCTGAAATATGAGAACTACCACTGATTGTTTTCATACGAGCTGGAATTTGAAAAATTATCTTCCTCCCTACGAAGACTTGCGTTGCTGTTATCTTTCGCATTCTTTGTTTCTTTTCATTGGAAACTCCTTTCAGTTGTATAAAGACTTTAAAAATTACATTTCTGCAGATGGAAATCAACACAATACGTAGGACTATTTTGTATAAAGCAGCATGTCAAATTATTTTCTCGTGTTAACTAATGATTACCTACGTACCTGTTCTAATTTCTGACGTGATTCTCGGTCCGTGTAAGGAGGTGGAACCTTAACTACAATATCTGTCGGTTTTCTGATGACCTGGGAAAAGAGAATAAGAGGATGTTAGAAATACAAAATCCAATTACCAATATAAACATAAAGCATTATTTGACCCAGAATTGGTCTTTCATTATTTCATCATCATAAGGTTGTCAGTCCGAAGACTGGTTGGACACGCACTTCCCTTATTTCCTATTCTGAGTTAATTTTCGTATTTTCTTGAAACAGGAAAACTCCACTTCCTTAAGTAACTATTTGTGAACAGTAATCTAATTTAGGTCTACCTCGACTCCTCTTAACTCCTGTTTCTGTTTTTAATACATCTCTAACTAGCCCTTCAAGTCTGAGAAGGTATCTTACCAACCCATCTCGCCTATTTCTTATTAACTTCAACAGCGTCCTCTCTTCTCCTACACTTTCTAATACCTCCTCATTTCTAACATTCTGTATCCACGGTATCCTCATCATTCACCTGTAACACCATATCGATGTTTCGCACTCATACAACACCGCCTCCAGACATATATTTTTAATCTTTCTCATCATCATTATCATAAGGTTGTCAGAAGTGGGTGGACACATCTCATTCACTCTTTCCTATCCTGCGCTAATCTTCGCATTTCCCTAAAGCTAGAGCAACTCATATCCTTAACTATTTGCGAACAGTAATCTAATCCAGGTCTACTTCTACCCCTCCTAACTTCCGTTTCTGCCTCTAATATGTCTCTGACTAGACCTTCATGCCTGAGAAGATACCAACCTATATCGCCTATTTCTTATTGACTTCCACAGAGTCCTTTGTTCTCTTACTCTTTCTAATACCTCATCATTTCTAACCTTCTCTATCTACGGTACCTTATCATTCGCTCGTAACACCACATTTCGAACGCTTCTAACCTTTTCTTTTGTTTCGCACCCGTACAGCGCCGTGCTCCAAACATACACCTTTAACAACCTTTTTTGAATTTCTAAATTAACCGTTCGTAAGCATAGAATTGACTTCTTTTTATTAAAGGCGGCACGACCCTACGCTATCCTCTGCTTTATATTCCTACTACTCCTTCCGTCCTGACTTATCTGACTTCCTAGATACCTAAAGTCGGCCACTTCTTCGAATTCTTCGTCTCCTATCTTTACATTCGCTTTTTCCCTACTTTTCCTTCCCTTGCATACCAGTATTTTTATTTTATTTTTATTTATACTGTTCTGTCAATACCGCTTCCATTTTATTTAAAGCTATCTCTAACTCCTCCTTGTTAGATACTAATACTGCTATATCATATGCAAATCTAAGCATACTAATCTTTTGCCCCTGTATATCTATCCCTACAGTTGTACTGTCTTTAATAATCTTTCTCGAATTTCTAACTTAACCGTTCAGCTTTCGCGAAGGTAAATTTGGTAATACGAAAAGTTTATTAAAACTGTCAGCCTGTTAAAGCCTATGTTTCTCCTTCGGTGAGAATATCTTTGGCAAAGACGCCTAGTTCCGCTACAGTTATAAAATCGGCAAATGCCTGCTATAATAACAATCGCATGACAGTTCCGCAAGCAGCGTTTAAATACTATCTAATTGTAGAGACACACGCACATGCACGGTGCATAGGTTCCTTTACGAAAGGTTTATTAACCTAAATTGCGAAACTGTTTTAAAAGTCAGTACTTTCTCAAACGCTGAAGGCAATTCTAATATCCAATTTGCGACATGTCGTGGTGCATTCGAAAACCTTGGATGGAAAAAATAAACAATCGTTTCTGCAACGGAGATTGCAACTTTGTACGTAGGTACAGAGGTATATCGACTCCTAATTTTAAATCAACTTGTTAAGAAAAATAAATAAAGTTCGTAATCGAAAACGGGTAACTTCAGATGCGGTTAATTTACAACGTAAGGGTTTTTAAGGTTTCCTATACGGAATAAATTATAATGGAACTGGAGATGTTTTAAAACTTGTCAAGATATCAAGATATACATGGAGGTAATTATCCAGAATTAGGGCTTCAGACCAAAATCGCTCCAAAACTTTTTTAATCGATTTCCGTTCATTCGGCATAATAGAATTAGTTATCAGAAGGGTGGGTGGAGAAATTTTTTTGAATGATAATTTTTCTAAATTCAAATCACAGGACCTAGAGATAGCTTTAAATAAAATGGAAGCGGTACTGACAGATCAGTACTGTATGAAAATAAATAAAAGTAAAACTAAAATACTGGTATGCAAGGGAAGAAAAAATAGGGAAAGAGCGAATATAAAGATAGGAGACGAAAAATTAGAAGAAGTGGCTGATTTTAGATACCTAGGAAGTCAGATAAGTGAGGATGGAAGGAGTAGTAGGGATATAAAGCAGAGGATAGCGCAGGGTCGTGTCGCCTTTAATAAAAAGAAGTCACTTCTATGCTCGCGAACGGTTAATTTAGAAATTCGAAAAAGGTTGTTAAAGGTGTATGTTTGGAGCACGGCGTTGTACGGGTGCGAAACATGGACAGTGGGAGCGGCGGAAAAGAAAAGGTTAGAAGCGTTCGAAATGTGGTGTTATAGGCGGATGATGAGGATATCGTGGGTAGAAAAGGTTAGAAATGAAGAGGTATTGGAAAGAATAGGAGAACAGAGGACTCTATGGAAGTCAATAAAAAATAGGCGAGATAGGTTGGTAGGACACCTTCTCAGGCATGAAGGTCTAGTCAGAGACATATTAGAGGCAGAAACAGGAGTTAGGAGGGGTAGAGGTAGACCTAGATTAGATTACTGTTCGCAAATAGTTAAGGATGTGGGCTGTTCTAGTTTTAGGGAAATGCGAAGTTTAGCTCAGGATAGGAAAGAGTGGAGGTACGTGTCCAACCAGTCGTAGGACTGACCACCTTATGATGATGATGAAATCACAGTTGTAAACTGTAGGTACAGGAAGAGATGGGTGAGGAGATCAGGGGCGGAAGGGGGGCTGTTAAAAGTTATACAAGCTTTTAATCTCCTTATCTCACGATTGTCACTGCAAGAAGAATCAGAAATGACCAGAAGTGGATGAAAAGATTTTTGGAGCGATTTTGGTCTAGAGCCCCAATTTTGGACAATTACCTACATGTAGATTTACCTGTAGAACTACTGAAAATAAAGTTACAAGATGATGCGTATTCTTATTACCTATATGATGTTTCACCTTCTAATTACTAAGTTGGATAATAACAGAACGCTTACCTCTGCCTTAAATCCTTCCTTCGGGTGTGCTGTATACTTTACAGTTCGAAGGAAGCCGTCGGAGTCAACGACAGAATAGCTTCCAGATATTGTGTTTCCTTCCCTCTGTTCCTTCCTGTTTTGATAATTCGTGTTGACGTCGTCTTTTACATAGAAGCCGAACTGATAGGATGGATTTGGCTGAAATTAATAACTTGTTTACTAATACAAGAAAGGAAATATTAAAGGAAAGCAACACATTTTGGGAGCTGATACTACAGGATGCTTCGTTATTAAGATTTTGACCCTATAAAAGATAATATTGAAGAATTGTGCTCAAACAAAGAAAATACAAATTGAAAATAAAAATTCATAAAAACCTAGATATGCTAAGTTAGAGTAAAACCCGAATATTTAACGAAAATAAGGGCGACAGGGTCTTTTCTCATTTTCAGCCAAGGGCTTAATCATTTAGTTGAAATAAAATAAAAACATAAATTGATTAACATCATGTTCATCATAAGATCTTTAGTTCAAACATTAATTGGACATGTACCCCTACTCATTCTCTATTCTGGGAAAATCTTTCCATTTCTTTAAACCCATATGTGTACATTCGTAAGTATTTTGATACTATTGGGATCCGTCAAATGAGAGGAGCCTAAAAACATGGCGCCGATTAGGGAAAGTTTATCGTAGTTCCTATAGTGTACCGTGCAATTTCCAAGTTTTTAAATTACGATAAAATGATAAGTATTGACACAATATGTGATTGGGCTGACACAAAGCCTCGGAAATGAAATTTCATTGAAGGTGAACGTGTTTTTAATGTCAATCACATTATAAAATTCGGAAATAACAAATCCGGAAGCTGGGTTCAAATTCTATCAACTTTACTACCTACGTTTTACAAACGTTATATAATTGGTGAGGTGATTCTGGGTGATTTAAGCAATATCATATCAATGACTTGCACGTGCAAAGCCGATTTAAGAGAACGTTGCAAACACATTATTGCAACTTTGTTGTATTGCAGCAGGTAGGTTCTTAACCTCAAAATACTTATATCGTATCATTAGAATTGTGTTAAATCAATTACACAGGAATAAATAATTTCTCACTTTATAATTTTAGTATGATTCTAGTTTTAAATATTAAGGTTATGGCTGATGGTAAATACTTGCTGAAATATAATCATGTGCATTAAAATGACGTGAACAAATTTTTATTCCGGAATTCACTTCTTTGATACCTACTGCTTTCATCCAAGCTTCTATTAGTTTACTTTTTTCTCTAATTTTCCGAATATATTTTTTACATATATAAAACGGTTAGTTTTTATTGGAAAGTAGTTAATGTAGGTGAAGAGTGAAGATCTATGTCTGAAGTGCTATTGCAGCTTTTCACTGAACATATTAACTTTTTATTTGATTTAACTTTAGAAGAAAACTTCGTCGACTCCATCATCAAAAAATTTTTTACTTTTTTAACGTGTTTTATTATTTTAATAATCAATTTTACAATTTGCGTGCATAGTTCCTATGTAAATTTTTTCCCCATTCGAGTTATAAATTTTGCCACCAGATGATGTATGCCCATTTGACGGATCCCAATTCTCAAAGGTTAACTTTTTTTCACGTCCATCGACCATGTTTGGCACCCGGACAAAGGCGTGCTCCAACCATGCACTTAACCCTATCTGTTCTTTGTTATATGTCTTTACCGAATAAACTGTTACAAAACTGTTAAAGAAGTTTATACCAGAATCTCTACTGCCTTACCATTGCATATAAAAAATTCTTTAGTGTTTTCACTTGTTCGTTTCCGTTATTTGTGGCAAAAATATTAAAAGCGTGCCAACTGTATTTTCAGAAATTAAATTTATTATCTTCAATACACATTATGGGATTCCACAATCTCGATATTTAGATAAAAGGTTAACACGAAAAAGCGCTCCAAGTTACACCACATTTTCCCTTTTATATCTAAAATCTAATAGAGTGAAACTAACAGGAAGACAGATGATGTGAATAAGAGAGACTGAGTTTAAAGTACGAAAAGGAAATCTGTAAGGATCAAATAAGTGCGCAAAAGATTTATTTATATAATTCACATTATATCAGTAAAAAGTCTCTTGAGTTTTAGCTAAATTTTGAAATAAAAGCGTATTCCTTATACATATTTACTGCAGTTGCTTTACAGCTTTCTTTTTACATTTCTTCCTGACTATTACGTTCCCTGATGCTAATCTTTTCTTTGCATTGAAGATATAAACGGTAACAGTCAGTGGCGGCGCCTCAATTTTGATTCAATCTGTTGTGTGTATTTACTTCAGATATATATCCTCATTATTTTAAGATTAAATTGTTACTGGTTTGCCTTGTTTTAATGATAGTCAGAATTGAACACATTTTTGAAACAATTATGACAATTAGGCCTAATCCATTTGTGTCATACAATGGTTTCTAGCTATCTATTTTTAGTCTATGGTTTCTACATTACCATCATCGCTCTTTTTGAAATCGTTTGGGGTATCACTATATATAGTAGTATTAAACAAAGTCGCTTCCCGCTGTCTGTCCCTATGTATGCTTAGATCTTTAAATCTACGTAACGGATTTTGATGCGGTTTTTTTTTAGTGGATAGAGTGATTCACGAGGAAGGTTTATATCTATAATACATGCATAATATAGTAGAGAAACACTGATAATTTTAGAGATTTCCAATGTGATGTCGTAAAACACATTTTTTGCGCTTACATTGCAAACGCTGGCTGAACCCTACGAGATAGATCAAAATAATGTACTAATGTATTGTACATCTTAAAAAGGTCTACAAAAAAGTCCAGGATGGTATATGTCTATCTCTTAGGGATAACCCACAATAACAATTTTTTATCCTTTACATTTTATGAGAAATAATAACTTACTTACTAAACGATTTTAAGCAACACGGCATTAATATTTATCCAATTAAGTACCTTAAATACATTGTGCATTAATGTAGATCAATATGGCCCTTTATAGCATGAAAAAATGAATATTTTCGAAGTTATTACAGATTTAAAATGCAAACATAGCAATTGCGGCGGAACCGACCGGGAAGCCGGTTTATACTGTCTAATGACAAAAAAACTGTGAATGTTGTATATAAAGACATTCTGTAGTATATTTAATGTGTTAAGGGGTTGTCTATTTAAGATTTACCCTCTCGATAATAATCTAAACAAAACAAAAATATATTTAGTTTCAGCATTACACCCGTGCGAAGCTGGTGCAGGTCGCTAGTTCTATTATACTTATAACAGGTCAATTGAAAAGTTCCCGGCCTAAAATAGTAAAACACATTTTTTTTGCAAAATTCGTTTTTTTTATTCAACATAATTCCCTTCAAGGGTGATACACTGATTATAGCGATCCTCCAACTTTTCGATACCATTTTTGTAGTACGATTTGTCCTTTGCTTCAAAATAGGCCTCAGTTTCGGCGATCACCTCTTCATTCGACGAAAATTTTTTCCCAACGAGCATTCTTTTGAGATCTGAGAACAGGAAGTAGTCGCTGGGGGCCAGATCTGGAGAATACGGTGGATGCGGAAGCAATTCGAAGCCCAATTCATGAATTTTTGCCATCGTTTTCACTGACTTGTGAGACGGTGCATTGTCTTGGTGAAGCAGGACTTTCTTTTTCTGCAAATGCGGTCGTTTCTCGGCGATTTCGTCCTTCAAACGGTCCAATAACGCTATGTAATAGTCGCTGTTGATGGTCCTTCCTTTTTCAAGGTAGTCAATGAAAATTATTCCACGCGCATCCCAAAATACAGACGCCATAACCTTGCCAGCCGACTGTTGCGTTTTTGCACGCTTTGGAGCGGGTTCATCGTGTGCAGTCCACTCCGATGACTGTCGATTGGACTTCGGAGTGAAATGATGGAGCCATGTTTCATCCATTGTCACATATCGACGCAAAAACTCGGGTTTATTACGCGTGATCATCTTCAAACACTGCTCTGAATCATCAACTCGTCGTTGTTTTTGGTCAAAAGTGAGCTCGCGCGGCACCCACTTTGCACAGAGCTTTCTCATACCCAAATATTCGTGAATGATGTGATGTATACGTTCCGTTGATATCTGTAGAGTGTCTGCTATTTCATTCAATTTCAATTTACGGTCATTCAAAATCATTTTGTGGATTTTTTTAATGTTTTCGTCCGTAACAGCCTCTTTTGGGCGTCCACTGCGTTCACCGTCTTCGGTGCTCATTTCACCACGTCTAAACTTAGCATACCAATCCTTGATGGTTGATTTTCCTGGGGCAGTGTCCGGAAATTCGTTATCAAGCCAAGTTTTTGCTTCAACTGTATTTTTTCCCTTCAAAAAGCAATATTTTATCAACACGCGAAATTCCTTTTTATCCATTTTTTTCACAATAACAAAAGTTGCTTCACTAAAAATGCTATAATTCACAAACTAATGATCCGACAGCCGTCAAATTTATAGACGCGTCTTTTGAAGGTTAGGACTAACTGAAAATCATATGGATTTAGTTCTGGTGCCGCCATCTATGTGTCAGGCCGGGGACTTTTCAATTGACCCTAGTATTATGTTGTTCAAAAACAATGAATGGACTATTAAAGAAATTTGTTTTGCAATCCTCAAAAACCACCACCACTGGTGACACGCGGCTTCATTATTTATTTTAGGGCGAGATGACTTATGTACCAATTCGTTTCTGCCTGGCCAAAAAGAACCGTTTATGTTTTCATCTTGCCATCTCAAACGTGAGCATTTTAATGAGATGTTTTAACGGAAGTTAGTCGGTACATATGCAGTTATACAATCCGCAAGTAAGATTATTCCCTCAGAGGCATTTTCACGCCGGCGAGTGCATATTAACGAATCTCATTATTACTATAAAGTATTAATGTTACTAACGCTTGGTTAATTCGAACAGTTACGGAAGTGCAGAAAAGAGAGAGACAGACAGAAAGATTTCTCTATCGCTAAGGTCAAATTGCCTGTCCTCTTGTCCCAACCCTTAAAATTTCCAGGTTACGACTGCGGTCGCGTATTTTTAATGCTTTATCCGAAGTTTTCTTCGACGCGGTAGGTGCATTATAATTATTATGATAATTAATTGCCGCTGAAAGTTTTAATTGGAATGCAAAAGACTCAAACAAGGATCGCGAGACCTAGATGAAGCCCAGGCATTAGTTTTTAGTTCATATAACGTCTAGTAGGTACTATTATACGTATTACAAACTGAAGTCAGACGGAAAGTAGGTTAAAACACATCTATACAACCAAGACAGGTCATGTCACTATAGGTATGGGAAAATATACATATAGCTTATAAAAAAAACGCTTCACAAGTTTTGGGTCTATGAAATGTATGAAATCTAGGAATTTCCGAGATAAAAATATTCAGTCTCTCAGAGTCTCTGAAAGTGAGACTCGAGTCTCCGTCTCTCACTGAGTCTCTCTGGTGTCGCTAATAGAGACTGTCAAAAAAACTGCTTAGCGTCTCTGAACGAGAGACTCGAATGTCTCAATAAGTGGTGTCTCGATAGACATGGTTAAAATTTTTTTTTCAGTTTTATTCATTCAGTCTCTCTGTGAGAGACTCGAATCTCTGAATTAACAATTTTATCGTTCTAGTCTCTCATACAGAGACTGTGAGAGATCCATAAAAATACCTAGGCAGTAAATGAGAGACTGTGAAAGACTGTGAGAGACGCTGAAAGACTCTGAGAGAGTGGAGAGAGACTGAAAATTTTTGTTTAGGGTTGTATACTATTCCTAGGAAATGTATACAATTCCAAGACTATTTAGGAAATCTATAAAATATTGTTTCAAAGATTTTTTAATACACACATATCCTGGGAAATGTATACTTTTCCTAGGAATTGTATGAAATTCCGATATTGTACTAGGGAATGTAAAAAACTAATGATTTCTGTGAATAAAATGAATAAAACACATTAGCAAACTGAGAATCATGAGTTATCTGTGTTTATGCGGTTCTAGTGCATCGCCTGATGTATATGCATTGGTGACGTTATTGTTTGGTTAGGTTAGGTTTAGAGATACATATGCATTAGTGACGTTATTGACTGTCTGTCATAAATTTCTCTAACCAAACAATGATGTAATACATTTCCGATTGCTATTTAGGATATGTACAGATTTCCTAGGTAATGTGTCTCATATAATTTATTTCACACACTTCCGGACGATTTTAGGAATTATATACATTTCCTAGGAATTGTATACAATGACCAATTTCATATATTTCCGGTAACATCTATACTCATTAATGTTGAGGAAAATACTGGCTCGTAAAGATGGATTCGGAAAATTGACCGGCAGATGAGCTTACATGCAAATGTATCGGGTGTGATCAAAATTGGACCTTTTTGTTATCCTTAACATAAATTAAGGAGAACAAAGTATTGCATCGCCTGCGGCATTCTATCATTGAATCGTCGATTCTTCTTAAAAGGTTTGTCCAAGTTAGGTGTTAGGTTAATTAAAACATTTTACCTGCTTTAACAGTAACCTTTCATGCTCCTCCTATTGTAACAAATATTACTAAAAGTTACCAACAGTTTCGATATATATTCTGCAAAGTAATCAATTTGCATGCTGGACTTTGATTCTATTTAACACGCTGATCCGTTTGTTTGAAAGTCTCTTAAAGAATTTAAAGTACGTGTAGGAACGAGTAATTTAGAGAGGATGTTGCTTGAAGAGAAAACCAGGTACTTGATGCCTATAAGACTTCAAAAAGGGAATTTTTGAGTACTGCATTAGTGATCAAAGAACCTGTAGGCTATATATTCAAATAAAAAACGGAAAATTATTCTGTTTTATAATATACATACACCTTGGTAGGAAGAAAATTTTAATATAGGTAAAACCCGATCGAAACGTTTGTCTACATATGAAAAATTATTACTATCGAAAGTCAAAATTTGTCAAGTATTAGTCCTTCGGTTTTAAGGAACAGGTAGTTGCAAAATCCAGATTTTTCCTTCTGATACTTATTATATTACGTGCGAATTAATGATTTCATCTAATATTGCAATATTTTGAGTAGGGATCAAATATAAAAACAAACTTTTCAATGGCAAATTATTATTAAATCAATTTTTAATTATTTACCGGGACCACTTGCGAATGTTAATTCATTAGCATCTATTTTCATATTTTGTGTACGCAAAAAAAAAAAACTTGAGTGTTTCATTCCTACCAGCCAGTAATGCTGGTGGGCGGGCAGTCCCTCCGGACCATGCCGGAAGGTAGGGCGGAAGGCCCTCTTCAGCCTCCTTTCAGGAATCGTGGGAATGGGTGGGTGGTGGTTCGGGTGAGAAAGATGAGACGGACGAAATGAAGACAGAAGAGAGTGAAAGATTATCTGTGGAATATTACTGCCCCAGCATTTGCCTATGTGATCCAAGGAAATCACAGAAAAACTTGGACCAAGGCAGACGGACCCGGAATCGAACCGGCGTCCTCCCGAATGCTAAGCAATGGTCTAAACCTCTAGGCCATGCCGCTCGGTTGTGTACGCAATAGATACCTATCATTACTATTAATTTTAAAAAATGTTTAAAATTCTTACATCATAATCTTCTGCTTCTTCTTGGGGTCTTTGCTGGATCGATTGTGTTGGTTCTCTGACATATTGAGGATCTATATTTGTTGAAGCGTATTGAGATGGACTGTACTGTTGAGGTTCTGCATACTGCGCCTGCACGTATTGCGGTTGTGATGCGGCCTGATATTGTTGACTTTGGCGAAGAGCCTGTGTCTGCGCACGTCTTTGCGCGGCTGCTTGGGCATCTGCGGCTTGAGCTGCTTGCTGAGCCAACTGTATTTCTTGTGCAAACTGCGGACCTGCGATATAAGCTGCAGCCTTCTGAACCTGAAAAGGAATGGATATAGTTGAGACGTTCAAAATTGACATAAGCCGCAATAAAACTGTCACATTTACATTCTTGCTAGACTAGAGCGGTTGCTGACAGAACTCCTATCTTTACTCACGACAGATGTTCTAGGGAATATCGTAAACATAGAACAGAGATGCCAGATAGGAATTGCAGCGGCCACTAATCATCATTTAATAATCAAAATCAAATTATTTTAAGGTTATGTAAACTACAGTGTAAACTCTTTATAACGTCACTCGATTTAACGACAAACTCCTTAAAACATCGAAATTGCTTGACTTTGGTTGGTTTACATTGTTTTCTATACAATATTACACTCTATATAGCGTCACGCTCACTCTATGTAATCATTGAGCAGTACTTTCTAAGTTGCCGAAATAGATAAGAACTGCAGCTGTGTACGTTGTTGAAGAAGACGATCCTGTCCCTCCACCAAGCATCAAACAAGCTCTTGATGCAGCGAAACTATTAAAAAAATACTTTTTATATAATCAAATTGATCCAGCAATATCTCAAGATATGAGTAAGATACGTAACAAAATACAATAAAAATATTGGAGCAGCAAAAAACATCAGACGAAGATAACAGGCTATACGCAATGTATGAATAATAATGTTCGTGTGCAAAATGTGTACTATATTAGTAAATGCACATTATTATAGAATAGTAAAATAATATCTTTTATTTCTCTCCATTTAACGACCACTCTTTATAACGCCGAAAAATGTTCAGTCCCTTAAGTGTCGTTATATAGAGTTTACACTGTATTTGTATTTCAAAATACCGGTGTTAAGTTGATCACACTGATTAGTTTTGTCTAGGTAATTATATTGCTACTAAATGATTTGCAGAAATACTAACAGAGAGGAATAATTACTGCAAGAAAAGAAAAATAAAATTTCGAAAAATATTATAGTAGTTAAATGGAAATAATTGACGTTCATGTTAAATTATAATGTAAGTGGTGGTGTAATTAATATTTAAGTTGAATTTACTTCCTTTTCTGACTCATTGATACGAATTCCTTTCTAATTTGCATATTTTGTATACAAAATTACGTATAGTTTTTGCAATAAATCAATAAATAAATTGCAAATGTAAGAAAGCGAAGGACTCACTTTTAAACACTTTGTTGGCCACTGTCTGACTAATTGAATTGATCGTTTTGTGATACGAATTTGACAGTTTTTTGTATTGAAATGTTTCTTTACTGAACACTATCTATCACAATTTATCTCTGTAATAATTAAAATCGTGTTTCCAAGTAATTGTTCCGCTTATTTACAACGCTATTTGCAACAGATGCTTATTTTAGGGTAAGCTTTTATTAATCTTGGCATTTAAAAGTTATCTTCATTTAGCATTAACCTTTCTGTGGTCACTTTAGTAGAGAATTAGTTTCCTGGGGGAAGAGAGAAGATAAGAAAGTTTGGGAGATTTATACGTATCCAATTCATAAATCGGCTAAAGGTATTTTTTGATGATGCAGTAAGGAATAAAGGTTTCAAAAATCTTCAGTATATATGCATTTATTTAGAAAATTCTACAATCATTAATGTATGAGAGACATTATTTCTCAATGATCCTTGAACCTTTCGGATTTGGAATCACTTTAGGCTGGTAATTTAGAAACACGTCGTTTATTGTTTAAAATACTATTGTTAGTTAGCGAATATTTTACTAGAAAAATCGATATGCCTATTGATTACTGTGCATGCTCTTCCTACTTAAAATACCTGTAGTTTATGATTAGAGGAATGGTTGGATCGTCCTGACGTGCAGGTTATGAATATTCATGCGTATGCTAGTTTTTCACATACAAAAGAGAAAGGTTGTTCAATGATGATGTAGTAGATCCTATCAAGGCATAACAAGCATCCAGACAAGTGGAGCTAATCACGCTAAATCCTCAATAATGAGAACGACATCATTGAAAAAAGGGAGACTACCACTTTACGTATTAAGGTTTCGTCAGGTATACATAACCCGGATTATAAATTTAAAGGACATCGGACATGTATTCCTTTTTGTAGAATTATTCGGAAAACGGTTGATCAAATATCAATGATAATAAAGGAGCTTTTCGATGCGTTTATATTAGGCAGAAGAAGATTATGAATACTGTCGAAGGCAAGCTAATTCATTCCTAACCAGAGACAATCTTTGCATTTTTTAAAAACTAGAATATCCTAAATCTATATCGTATTTACACCTGTTTTTGTTTCTAATATGTATCTAATTCATTCTTCGGACATGTTTTACATCTTATCTTTCGTTTCCCTTATTTACTTTCATACAACACCATCTTTTTTCAGTATCCCCTCATTCCTAACAATTCTATTCACGGCATTTTTAACACGACTCAATTGCTTGTAACTTTTTCTTTTCCGTCGCATCCATTTTCCACATTTTGCGCACACACGAAGTCGTTCTCCAAACAATAATTATAAAGGTATTTATGAAACTTAGTGCCTATAGGTATTTTCGCATGATCTTCAAAAATCCCTTTATTTTATTACTCTTAGATAAATGTACCTACTTATTTTTGAATAATAATAAACATGAACAAAAAAAAATTTCTTCGTCTTCTTGTAAATTACTATAGAAACTCTTGGCGCATATAGAAATTATTTTAAGACTAACAGAATGAAAATTCCCATGGGATACAACTAAACGTTTGTTACTTAATCAGATTTGCACAGGTTTTATTCTTTTTTTTTCCTTGAGCTAACGAAAATTGGACAAACGAAAAAATTCAAACTCGTCCTTGCCTTGCATTTAAATTGCTTCTTTAAATTTAAAATGATTCTGTACCTGTTTGTCTGCCGCCGTTGGTAGTAGTAGCTGCACCCTTGGCGTTAAGACACGCGGTTGAGCATTATTAGGATCATTGGCGTTTTCCTCCACCGGTTTCGCTTGCGTCCTTACGCCTTGCTGTTGCAAAATTTGCAAATTGATGTCTTGGGATGAAATATACTGTTGACCTGTTGTTTGGTCAATTCCACCGTGGACCAACTGTCCGTACAACTGACCGATCACAAGCAAAATAATTGCTGCGCACGACACCACCATTGCAACTTTTACGTATTGTGTGAGACGCAAAAATGTCTTTCGTTTGGTATTCTCGCGCGATCTTTCAGAATTTTAATTTGAATTTTTAAAAATACGACAGCACGATCTCGTTTGCCGGCTGGCTTTATTTGAACGGGAGACGCGAACGATTGGTTTTTATTAGATCGTGAGAAAGAATAATTGCATTTATAAGTTCGTTCACCCTACCCTTTGCAAAAGGTTCTTCTGGTGCAAAAGTTCCTCTCACTCATGCCAGAAAGCGTCCCTCTCGGCAACAGAAGCAGTGAATAATGACGACGCGACGAACGACGTGGTACACTACAGCAGGAGCGTAACACATAAGTTTTCAATTAAACAACAGTCTAGAATAGTTTATAAAAATAGAAACTTTTTAACAAAAAAATTAAACCGCTGAAAAAACTGAAAAGTAGAACATAATAAACCTTTATTTTATTAACCTTAATAACTCAGTTCTTTAACTAATGTAAGTATACTTAAGTAATTTTGAGACGGCGCTAAACAATCAATAAACAAAGATCACCAAATTGCCTTAAATTTAAAGAAATAACCATTGCATTGTTAATTTGATTTGGTCATTTCTTTAAATTTAAGGTAATTTACAGATCTATGTTTATTGATTCTCTAGCGACGACTCAAAATTACTTAGGTATCTGTATTTGTATTTCAAAATACCGGTGTTAAGTTGATCACACTGATTAGTTTTGTCTAGGTAATTATATTGCTACTAAATGATTTGCAGAAATACTAACAGAGAGGAATAATTACTGCAAGAAAAGAAAAATAAAATTTCGAAAAATATTATAGTAGTTAAATGGAAATAATTGACGTTCATGTTAAATTATAATGTAAGTGGTGGTGTAATTAATATTTAAGTTGAATTTACTTCCTTTTCTGACTCATTGATACGAATTCCTTTCTAATTTGCATATTTTGCATACAAAATTACGTATAGTTTTTGCAATAAATCAATAAATAAATTGCAAATGTAAGAAAGCGAAGGACTCACTTTTAAACACTTTGTTGGCCACTGTCTGACTAATTGAATTGATCGTTTTGTGATACGAATTTGACAGTTTTTTGTATTGAAATGTTTCTTTACTGAACACTATCTATCACAATTTATCTCTGTAATAATTAAAATCGTGTTTCCAAGTAATTGTTCCGCTTATTTACAACGCTATTTGCAACAGATGCTTATTTTAGGGTAAGCTTTTATTAATCTTGGCATTTAAAAGTTATCTTCATTTAGCATTAACCTTTCTGNATTTTTTCGGTGGTTTAATTTTTTCGTTAAAGTTTTTATTTTATGGCTTTTCATTGCTATAATCTACTAATTACTACTACTACTACTACCACTGTTATTATTTTCCTACTATAAATCATCCCCTGTTACCCTGTTCTTAGGGTTGGCATTTTTTTCCAATTTTGTATGGGACTAACTTCGGGGTGTACCCTTTCCAATAAAAAAAAAGAATTATCATAACCGGACTATTCTGTCAAAAGTTACTCATGGTTATACATTACAATCAGTGAGTGAAAACAATCAACAATATCATCCCCAGTTTTCCTACCCTTAGGGTTGGAATTTGTTTTTGCAAGTTTCTGTGGGACCAACTTCCGGGTACACCCTTTCCAATAAAAAAAGAATTATCATAACCGGACTATTCTGTCAAAAGTTATTCATGGTTATACATTACAACCAGTGAGTGAACAACAACCAACGATCATCCCCTGTTTTCCTACTCCTGCCCTTAGGGTTGGAATTTTCTTTTCCAAATTTATAAGGGACCAACATCCGCGTATATACTTTCCAATAAAAAAAGAATTATTAAAATCGGACTACTCTGTAAAAATTTATGCGTGGTCATACATAAAAAAAAAGATGTACGCGTCGACTTGAGAACCACCTCCTTTTTTTCGTCGGTTAATAAAGCATACCTATCTTAACAGCATTTTTAAGTAATTTTTTGATATGTACCAAAGTAAAACCACTATAAAATTAACAAAATGTTTCTTTAACGACTCAAAAATGCTCCATTGATGGTGAATTTAATTGTGTTGACATCTTCTTGGTGAAAATTAAATAATTTCATTCCAAACACTAAATAAATCTCTTATATATACATAGAGATAAGTACTTTTTCTAACGTCATCCTGTGTATTTACAACCTCTATGTGAATCTCTTTCTTAAATTATGACCAGGAAGGTAGGTAGATACATAAATATAAGCTTGAATGTTGAAATTATTTTCTAGGCATTTAACTTTTGCTATAAAACTAGAGAACTACCATTTATGTTACATGAACTGAAATTGAAGTCCAACAGAAGTTTTAATTGAACGGAGACGTTTTATAATTCTCGACAGAAACTGAAGGACACTAACCCGTCATCTGAATATTTAGCATGACATACATATGTATGTTCCATTATGAAAGAAAATGCACTCAATTCCGTGTGAAATATTGCACCTACCCATATTGCACTGATTGATGACATCCCCCGAGGTAATCCCCGCCCGGACATCCGAATAGGGGACTAGTTTACGTCCGAAGTGCTTTACTCCAGAGGACGCCGTCATTTAATTGTGTGACACGTTCTTCTCGGGATCATAATGTGGTGGTTCCCGTTGCCTTCCACATCTCACTATTGTACATCAGAGTGCCATACCGATCCTCGTGATCTCTGCCACCCTGAGGACTTGTCTTAGTCTGGTTTCGTTTTAAGAACCCCCCCCCCTAGTTTGTACAAGGGTTTCGTCAAGGTTCAAGTACCGTCGGATCGGCACTCAATTCAAATGTTAATTTATTATTATAATCAATAGAAATCATTTAAGAAGCGTTGGTGGTTCAAGAGATAAATCGTTTTTATATTTTATTACACCTTGTTATCTTAAGATATAATATGTATCATAGTTTCTACTAAACACCATCTGTGACAATTTGCCAGTACTTATGGGTTTATTATTTTTATAAAAGTTCTTCTTAATTAACGCGTTTTAATCTCAATCCAGGGCTTAGATATTTACGTGATAAGGCACGCCTACACTAACAGAACATTAAGTTCTTGCTTCTTGGTTAACCTTCCGTCTAAACTTAGACAAGGATCGCGATTCTAATAGTCGCAAATCTCCATGGATAGCGTTTAAAACACAGTCTGTATTAAGCCTTGTGTTATCCTAGGTTGGCACGGTTTCTGTCGGATGTGCGAACCCCAGTGGCGTGTTGTTCAAAAGCTTATTATTTTATGTGTAGCTTTTAGTCTCTAAACTAGCTCATACAAGACCAGTTAATAATTAACCGACTTCGCCTTCATTGCTGCATGTAGAAGAACGGAAACCATCGCTGTCTGTTAAGATACAGACAACGTCTTCTGTAGGACCGAGTGACATGACCTAGAGGTTTACACGCCGGTTCGATTCCAGCTCTGTATGCCTTGGTCACTTGGGCAAATACTGGGGCAGTAATATTCCCCAGATAATCTTTCATTCTCTTCTGTCTTCATTTCGTCCGTCTCATCTTTCTCACCCGAACCACCACCCACCCATTCTCACGATTCCTGAACGGAGGTTGAAAAGGGCCTTCCGCCCTACCTTCCGGCGTAGTCCAGAGGGACTGCCCGCCCACCAGCATTACTGACTGGCGGGAATGAAACACCCAAATGTTTTTTTTTCTTCTGCAGGTTGAAGTAGATGTACACGAACTTTATATTCACAAATTACTCGCTTTGGCCGATTAAATTCATTTATTTCTTTTTTTATTTTAAATATTCGGTATTGACTAGTGATAATCCAAGCAGGACTGTCCCAGTCTTGGTATTACTCCTGCTTATTCGGTCCTCGTCTTGGTCTTGCTCAAATCCTTTTAGTCTTGATTTTGTTCGTGTTATGTCTTGGTTATGTTCATTTAATCTGATACTTTCGTATTGGTATTAATTTTGGTCTTGCCAGTATTAAAAAAAGTCTTGGTTTGATCTTGGAAATTATATATACCTACTGTTTATAATCTTAGAAGGAATCGTCCGTTGTATAATTCTTTTATAACACTTCTAGAGCACCGTGTAGCAGTCATAAACCTGAAAACTTTCTTTCTTGCAGTATAGTACGTAATCGATTTTTAAATTGACTTTTGTTGTAGCCAAACGGATATTCTACCGCCTTTGTACTTACGGTGTAATAATAAGCTTTTAAGACCATCACGCAAACTTTTCAATTATTTATTGTCTTTAATGTATTGAAATTGTTTTGTAAGCATTTCCGACGTCATACTGTTAAGAAAAATTACTATTACAGAAGAGATCTTCTGGTTACTGGTACCCACCTGGAATTTGCACTCTGTATTCATTTGCTTTTATTTTTAATAATTGTAACATCAGCACGAGTTTGCAAAGGTTCAGTTCAATATTAGTTTATCGAAGAAGCGAATTTTCTACCATGTCACAAAGAAGCGAATTTTATATATTAATTTATTTATTTATAAAGGTAGGAGACGAAAAATTTAGGTATCTAGGAAGTCAGATAAGTCAGGACGGAAGGAGTAGTAGGGATATAAAGCAGAGGATAGTGCAGGGTCGTGTCACCTTCTATAAAAAGAAGTCCCTTCTATGTTCGCAAACGGTTAATTTAGAAATTCGAAAAAGGTTGTTAAAGGTGTATGTTTGAAGCACAGCACTGTACAGGTGCGAAACATGGACAGCGGGCGCGGCGGAAAAGAAAAGGTTAGAAGAGGTATTAGAAAGACTAATAAAACAGAGGACTCTATAGAAGTCAATAAGAAATAGGCGAGATAGGTTAGTACGACACCTTTTCAGGCAAGAAGGTCTAGTCAGAGACATATTAGAGGCAGAAACGGGAGTTAGGAGGGGTAGAGGTAGACCTGGATTAGATTACTGTTCGCAAATAGTTCAGGATATGGGTTGTTCTAGTTTTAGGGAAATGCGAAGATTAGCTCAGGATAGGAAACAGTGGAGAAGCGTGTCCAACCAGTCTTAGGACTGACGTCCTTATGATGATGACTACACCGTGTCACAAAAAAGCGAATTTATATGTTTGGAAATGGGATATAACTACATCAATCTAATATTGAAAGTAGATTATACAATTTAGATTGACTAGTCAACAATTTAACTATCGTTAATTAATGACCCAACTCTATAATAAGAATCTTAGCCTATCTCATTAGATAATTGAGGTATGTAGAAATGGCAGGGGACTATAACAGGGTGAGTGAAGACGGTAAGCTGTCTCACTACCCTGCATCTTCGCGATCGTGAATTCGACTCCCGACTCTCGATTTCTTGATTTGACTATTCTATTATTATTAATTTCGCGATTTGAATGGTGGCTAATTGACCTACTAACACAGTAAGTAAGTAGCTATTAGCTTCCAGTTTTAAATAAATAATTTAGATGTGCCAACTTTATACTAGTGACATAGACATGAATATGTTTTAGAATCGTAAATTTTTGTATCATACTGTAAGGTATTATTTTCATTAAACTGTATACTTGAATACTTATGTAACCAAAAACTGCAGTATTTTTTATCCATTTCAGAATATAATGCAAAAAAATTGTGGTTAATAGCGTAGCCTTGGGTTGAAAGTATTTATTAAGTTCTCCATTTCGAGTATTAATGATTTTTAGGCTCCAGTAATATAAATCTTGCAATCTATATTATTATTAGTATTGCTTTAACAAATTGGAAATGTAACATACTATTAATTTCAATTTCTGACTGAATAGGTTATTTTTTTATTTATACCAATTTAATATTTTTTTCTGAATAGTAATACATCGTATCTTCCATCAATGTTCGTACCAAGAACATCTAAATTTTAATTTCGATTGAATTAACGACAAACAATTATCGCACTTTTCATTGAAAATACGGAAAACATTAAATTGTAATCATTACTGTTTTTTCTTTATAATGTTGTTAGTGCTTTAATTAGAAGCTGAGTTTGGCATAACATATTGAGATTTTGTACTTCAGATAAAGAAGGTTTCAAGGATCATTAAGGATGTTTGGGAGGTACAATCGGAGACAAGAGTACATAAAATTAGAAATTCGTGATTAATTAGGTTTTGCAGCATATCATGAGGTAAATAAATACTATCTATACTAAAAAAAAGTATACGGTTTGAGAGAAAATTTGGAATTTGACCAAAAACTTTGAATAAAATAAGAAATAACGAATAATATGGAAAATTTTTAACTGACTTTTGGCAGTGAATATGCCTTGATTTCAACTTCGAAACAAAAAAATATTTAGTTTCAATCTCTATTAATAATGAGCGTAAAACTTTTTAATATGTTTAAATAATAATTAAAACTTTAAAATTGCATTTATTTCAGACAATTATAAATATTATCATTATATTATCAAGTAAAAACGAGATTTTCAGCTAATTTTTCATTTTTTCCTCGATAACCATTTAGTGAATTTGAATAACCTTACGCTAAAGTGATTCTCCAGAGTTCAAGTTACTTATTATAAAAGTTTGAAATTTCTGGTAGCTTTTTTTCTGTTAATAAAAATAAATTTAATCTGTTCGGTTAACGAATCTCCATAAAATGACGTGTAAAATTACAATTTTTTAAAATTTCAATTACTTTTTAACGGTTTAGTGAATCGATTTGTAATTTTTACAGGAGTTTTAGAATTGAATGAGGAACGTTCTTCCAAATTTTATTTGTCTAGTAGCATATTGTCATACCTCCCAAACATTATTAAGCAAAAAGAGAAAAAGAGAATTAAGTAGGTCTACGCTGTTGAAGTAGTATTATTACCTTGTTACTTTATTGTTACTGAATGTATGCTAAGGAAACACACTGTATAAATTTTCCATCTGTCAAACTCCGTACAATTAGTAACCGCCATTTATTAAAGAAGCAATTTGTCTTGTTTATAGTCTAACGTAGTTACCTAATGTTTCTTGCACACAACAGTAAATTGCAACTGTTCTAATACCTACGGATACTGCAAATGCGGCGGGTCTTTTGTATAAGCCAAGCGTTCTAACTAAGCGATTGTACATTTGACATCGATGGCTTTACAGGTCCAAGTATTGCGCTTTCAAAGTGTCCAACGTTCTATGCATGATATAAAGCTGCAGATGGAGAGTTACGTTAATTGATAATCAGGATATTAGTGCAGACATTTACCCTCGACCCACGTACAGTCAGGCACTTGTATGATGTCCTAGGACGTTAATTATGCAACCGTCTTTCGTGCGGAGGGTTGCCTGAAATTTATTCCAGGGTAACGTCAAATGCTAAACAAAGGCATTGGCCCCTCAAATCCTTTTAGTCTTGATTTTGTTCGTGTTATGTCTTGGTTATGTTCATTTAATCTGATACTTTCGTATTGGTATTAATTTTGGTCTTGCCAGTATTAAAAAAAGTCTTGGTTTGATCTTGGAAATTATATATACCTACTGTTTATAATCTTAGAAGGAATCGTCCGTTGTATAATTCTTTTATAACACTTCTAGAGCACCGTGTAGCAGTCATAAACCTGAAAACTTTCTTTCTTGCAGTATAGTACGTAATCGATTTTTAAATTGACTTTTGTTGTAGCCAAACGGATATTCTACCGCCTTTGTACTTACGGTGTAATAATAAGCTTTTAAGACCATCACGCAAACTTTTCAATTATTTATTGTCTTTAATGTATTGAAATTGTTTTGTAAGCATTTCCGACGTCATACTGTTAAGAAAAATTACTATTACAGAAGAGATCTTCTGGTTACTGGTACCCACCTGGAATTTGCACTCTGTATTCATTTGCTTTTATTTTTAATAATTGTAACATCAGCACGAGTTTGCAAAGGTTCAGTTCAATATTAGTTTATCGAAGAAGCGAATTTTCTACCATGTCACAAAGAAGCGAATTTTATATATTAATTTATTTATTTATAAAGGTAGGAGACGAAAAATTTAGGTATCTGACTT
>NW_020442465.1:734040-736297 GCF_000699045.2 Agrilus planipennis
ATGTATAAATGATTAAGGTCCTCTCTTTGTATTTTATTAACTATATCTACATAAATACTCTATGTATATTTACGTAATTGCTATAACTTTTGAAACCGTATGCGCAATAATAATAATAATCATATAGATCTGTCCAAAAGTAGATTTCCTCTGACCAAAAATTAATTTAGAAAGGAAAGCCATTTCAATTTGGATACCTCTTTAGCCTGTTACAAACATTTTTTTTTATTTCTTTTTGCAACTTGGCAAGGACATTTTCATTAATATAAAAAATATATGACGAAATCTTATTATCTTTGGTAAAGGTCTAGACGATGGCCCTCACCCCCTTGGGGGGGATGGAAAGAGGCGGTCTCCCCCACCACTGTACCATAAAAAGTTCGTGGCGGTCTCACCCCCATAAAAAGTTATGGGGGTTAGATGTGGGTGAGGATAGGGGGGATCGAAAGAGGGTAGGGGGGATCGAAAGAGGGTGGTCACTTGAACAAAACCCGATACATTCTCAATATTTTTATGTATTTTTCCATTAGTTTTACCTTTGAATATTGTTTAAGAATGACTATATAAATATTTACATGCCTGTATAAAAATTGCCATATTTATAACTTTGAACACCTATAACTTTTTAAGGGAATGAGACCGACACGAACATTTTATGGTACAGTGGTGGGGGAGACCTCCTCTTTCGATCACCCTTATCCCCACCCCTTTCGGGGGTGGGGGCCATCATCTGGACTTTTATCCCGTTGTATATGGTGGCATAGTTTTCTGGACAAGAAGCACTTTTCCTCAGTTCGCAATATTTTCATCGAAGAAAAGTAATTGTAGTTGTATAATTATACGATTATAATCATCTGTAATTTCTTAACGTCTAAGTGACCTTAATCTTTTTCGGCTTCTGGATATTCCCTTTAAAATAATGAATGAAAATTATTGGTCACTAATTGTAATTAATTTCTATCTTAATTAAATTTTTTAGTAAATGTATATAGGTAACCTTTTAATGTTTTCCACAGTACGAAACCTTTAATGTGTGAGTCCAACTCTCCAAACAAATGACAAATTTAATAAATTTAGTCTAATTATCTTGTGTTACTGGATGAATTTGAACTATTTCTCCATTAATTAAAATAATCAAAAGATGTTTCACTTATGAATTATCTTAGATAATAGTAGCCTCTCAATTTGGGAGTTCGATTTTTGTTTAATGTTACCTTTGCGTTCTCTAAGTCTCGCTTTTAAATGTTGTTTATCTAGACCAACATATGAGCTAACACGACTAGTATTTAATTTGCTTCCTTTACAGCGCGTCAAAACATCCCTTTTGTTTTTGTTTGTAAAAGATAAACAAAGACTAGCAACTACGTATAGGTTGAAGCACAATTTACTGCCCAGTAGGTTGCATTTACATATCCGATTGAAGGCAAATTCGGGTCGTGTGTGTAATGCGATTCAAACTGCATGAGGAGATTCGTAACTCACTTATGCAGTTTCATGGCAACCGGAGCTAATTTCTCTACCGAAGTAGAGGCAACAACATTGTCAAATCGAAATGTGTGTATTTGTAATAAAAGACGATAACTAATCCCCGGATTACGGAAATCGGTTCAGTTTACACTTCACGAATGAAATTTCTCTTCGCAATTATCTTAGGATCCGTGATAATGTTAATAGCAAGGAGTAATTAAATTTGCAGATTACATGATCCAAAGAGTACGGCATAAGTAAATAGAAATCGAGGAAAAGGTTATCAAGAAAATCAGATTCTAGCGGAATTAACTCTCGGGTTAGTCTGATGTAACATTAATAAATATACATTAGCGTTAAATAGGGGAAATCAGAATGAGTAACAGGTAATATTATATCTAGGTTTCCTCTATTTCTGCGATGAAGGAAAACAGCAGGTAATCATGCACAAAAATTTTTACTGAAGTTATACACATTAGTAAACAATTTTTGATGAGCACATCTGCTACCATTGCTATCGACTTTAAGTTTGAGATAATTACAAAAATTGAAAAGACGTTTTAATGAAATTGTTTTTAAAACTATGTATTTTTTACCAGAGCTTCTAAACATTCATAAAAACATTCTTTTATTTTAAAAATTATCGGTTTACAGAAAAGAGTCGAGAATGGTAATCATAAATCCACATTAGGGTACTTCAAACAAATTTTTTAATTTTTTTTCTAACTCTTACCCCCTTAAATGTTTCTATTTGATGTAAAAAAAATCCTCGTCAAACATGAGCCCTATA
>NW_020442465.1:736612-742148 GCF_000699045.2 Agrilus planipennis
GACTTTCCATTCTATGTTAATTAAATGGGAAACTAAAATAAAAATAGCGACCCCTTAGATTTGAGCTATAGGGCTCATGTTTGGAGAGGATTTTTTTTACATCAAATAGAAACATTTGAGGGGGTAAGAATTAGAAAAGAAATTAAAAATTTTGTTTGAAGCACCCTAATTCCACATATACTTATTGACTAAAAATTATCAGAATTGTTTAGAATGTTTCTTTCGGTCATACAATCATCTAAAAAAAATCATTTCCAAGCACTGTTTTGCCTCAGTGGATGGCATAGTTGTAGGAAATTGGCAGGTTTGTAGAATAGAATAAATATTCAATAGTCGTAAAAAGCAAAAGATGCAAAACTGGATGAATTATTTATTGTAGACTATTGCTTCATGATGAAAAAATGGATGCACTTCTCTAGAAAGTACAATAATTTTTATTGCAAGAAGCTAATGATGTTGGTAACCGATGTGTAATTAATTAATCTATTATCAAAATTTTGACTTCGTACCTAACTGAGCTACTATTAATAACTAACAAACTTGAGGAATGTTGTCCATTATCTTCCCTAAAATATTTGAGTTAAACTTTTCGAATATAATATGCAATACTCTATCGTAAGTAACTTTACTTAAACCTGATCTCTCGAGAGGCAGGACAGGAGTGTTGATACAGTAAACTGTTTACAGGATAAATACTGTTGTGACGATAAGTCAATGACAATATGGTAAAATCGGATATTAATTTTAGCAGTAGCTACTGTTGTTGGCGAAATCATTAAAATCAAACGTAGAAATAGTGAAATAGCTAAGAAAATATGGGTGAGATAGTAATAGATCGGATGGAGGAATATAGTGGGTGCTTCTGAAAGATTACTCAGAAATAACTTGTAATAGAATATGAACTAGAAGATATTTGGATTATTTAAAAACGTTTCCCTCTTGTCCTAATGCTATTTTTTGAAATCACGTATCATTGCAATTCGTACAAGTATTTATTTTTTCTTGATAACTGTTCACAATTCCTAAAATTTAATTACAAATACTCAATAAAATTAATGAATTTACCTGTCGATTGCTTGCTATGTCCGGCACGTTGTACTGCGGTCTCGCAACGGAAGTGGACGGGTGACTATGTTTATATTGTTCAGTGCTTTCTTCAACTGGTTTCGGTTTGGGTAAAGAGGCTAAATATTCAGGGCTGGGTAGTGTCTTCAGCGGATAATATTCATCCCGATAAACCGCCTGCGTTACCGCGGAATAATCTTCGTCGTGGTACCTCGGACCGGAAACGGGTTCCGCCAACGTAAGCGTTACCACCTCGTGTAAAAATAACCCGCAAATTAGTACCAACATAACGAATGACTAGGTACGAATCTAGTAATACGAAGTATGTTAAGTCACAACACAAACACAATATTGGAAAAGTTTGGATGCATTTGCTTAAGTATAAATAAGTGCAGTCACCCTCCTCTTAAACCTAATGGACAGAGAAATTTGTGTAATGGTTCTGTCACCAACTAGTTTTGTAGGCGGCAGGACGTTTAGTATCACACGACGCTTGGGTGCGCTTGATAAAAATCGCATTGCAGTTTCCAAACGTTTGTTGTACCATTAAAATGGGTACTTTGTATATGGTATCCACTTATACAGTACCTGCCAAACATTGTATGCGTGTGGGAAATAAGGCGTCACAAAATGCGGTGTCACCTTCTAATAAATAAGTAACAGTTGCCTGATGTTGGACATAAAAATAGGCCTAATTTGAAACACATTAGAAAGGATGTACAAGGTCTATTCAAAAAGTATCGCGATTTTTGAATTTCCTATGGTTACGTATTTTCATTTTTTTTTGTGGCGTTATGTTGGTACTGATGTCTGTCAGTTATACTGAGAGGATCGGTCATGTTGAATATTCAGTTATTTTTTGACAGCTGCTTTGTTTGCACGTGTTTTGGCTCGTCTTCGATTTTTGCCTATTCCAAAAAATAGTTCAAAGAATCTGTATCAAATTTTGTGTAAAAAACTAAATTAAGTGTACGGATGCATTCCGAATGTTGACTGTGGCATATGATGAAGCTGCCTTGGACCGATGCAACGTTTAGCAGTGGTCCAAAATGTTTTCAGAGGGCCGAGAAGATGTGAACGTCGAAGAGCGTGCCGGACGTCCGAGTACGTCAACAACAGACGAAACCATTGATGAAGTGAACAAAAAAAATAGTATTGGACAATCGTCGAATCACCGTTAGATAAGTTGCTGAGGACCTAAACATTCTTGCTATTCGATTTTTATCAATGATTTGAGCATGAGCGAAATTCGTACCAAAATTGCTCAATTTCGATCAAAAACAGCATCGCATTAACATTGCTAAGGAGCCATTGGACTCTGTTTGCGGCGACCCAAATTTGCTCCAGAGAGTCATAAATGGTGACGAATCATGGGTTTATGGTTACAACGTGGAAACCAAAGCTGAATCATCCCAATGGAAGCTGCCGCACGAGCCAAGACTGAAAAAAGCGCGCCAAGTTAGGTCGAATGTGAAGGTTTTGCCTACAGTATTCTTCAATTACAGGAGCGTGGTGCATCATGAGTTCTTGCCACAGGGTAGAACGGTCAATAAGGAATCTTACCTGTAAGTTATGCGCAATTTGCGATAAGCAATCTGCCAGAATCTCACGGAATTGTGGAAGAAAAGGAATTGACTTTTGCGCTTGCTCACACATCGTTGCTTGTGTCCGAATTCTTGGCCAAAAACATCACTAATAATGCTGCAGCCACCGTTTCCTCACATATGGCCCCCTGTGACTTTTTCTTGTTACCGAAACTGAAGAAGCTCATGAAAGAATGACGCTACGTTACGATTGAGGAGATAAAGACAGCATTGAAGGAGGAGCTGAATAAGATCACAAAAAATGATTTTTTGAAGTGCTTCAAGCATTGGAAGTGTATAATATCTAGTGGGATTACTTTGAAGGGGACAAAGTAGATATTCATGAATAAATAAATAATTTTTGAAAAAACACAAAATTCGCGATACTTTTTGAGCAGACCTCATATACATAGTGTCTATACTTAGGAAAGGAGAATGTTATAGGTACATATGTTTGAAGATCCTGATTGCGTTTTCATGATAATTCGCAAAGAAAAGTGTCCTAAAGCTAATACTAGAAAATGTTATGGAGTTTTCTCGTTCTATTCGTAATTTAAAACATTAAATATTACTTGTATTACGAAACCTTATACTGATTGTCTTCTGTTAGTATAGAAAACATGAGAATGTAGGTTTGAATAAAACAAAGATCCACGACGGTTTAACAAGCGATAAATCATCAGTTTTACAAGGCGCACCCACCTTTGTTTTACAACGTGTGACTTTATACATTTCTAATTGCATTAGACTGATTCCTTTAAACAAGATTCGATGATAATAATAAATAATAATGAATTCATTATGTAACGTTTAATGTTACGGCAGCACACAATAACAGACGCATGTTCTACGTGGTTGTTTTGAATCGGAAACGATGGTGGAATTTACAGCAGCTGTTTATCTATTTGTCGTACATTGTTCACTATTACACGTATGTACGAATATCCTTAGTACTTGTGTCTACGGACTTTCACTTACATTACTTTCATGTTGGTAGTTTGCGATTATGTGCGGTTAAATAAGGTCGACATGGGCTGTTAGTGTCTTTCTCTTACCTATTAGGATATGGCATTTATTTTAGGAAAATTGCAAGATGTTATTGGTGGAATACACAAGTTCGTTGCGATTTACAGAACAAACGACAAGATCCTTTACAAAAAAAATTAAAAGACATATTAAAAATACAATAAAAGATCTATTTAGTTCCTACACCATACAGATTTCCTATATTCCAAATGATACAATTTACAAATAAAACTTGTACATATAAATAACTAAATAAAACAAAAATACTGGTATGCAAAGGAAGAAAAAGTAGGGAAAAAGCGAATATAAAAATAGAAGACGAAAAATTAGAAGAAGTCGCTGATTTTAAGTATCCTGGAAGTCAGATAAGTCAGGACGGAAGGAGTAGTAGGGATATAAAGCAGAGGATAGAGCAGGGTCGTGTCGCCTTTAATAGAAAGAAGTCACTTCTATGCTGGCGAACGGTTAATTTAGAAATTCGAAAAAGTTTGTTAAAGGTGTATGTTTGGACCACGGCGTTGTACGGGTGCGAAACAGGGACAGTGGGCGCGGCAGAAAGGAAAAGATTAGAAGCGTTTGAAATGTGGTGTTATAGGCGAATGATGAAGATACCGTGGTTAGAGACGGTTAAAAATGAAGAGGCATTAGAAAGAATAGGACTCTATGGAAGTCAACAAGTAATAGGCGAGATAGGTTGGTAGGACACCTCAGGCATGAAGGTCTAGTCAGAGAAATATTAAAGGCAGAAACAGGAGATAGGAGGGGTAGAGGTAGACCTAGATTAGATTACTATTCGCAAGTAGTTAAGGATGTTGGTTGTTCTAGTTTTAGGGAAATGCGAAGATTAGCTCAGGATAGGAAAGAGTGGAGGTACGTGTCCAGCCAGTCTTAGGACTGACGACCTTATGATGATGATGATGATGATATAAATAACTGTAAGTGGTGTTTTAAAATTTTGTAAACGGTGTATTATTATTTTGAGCTAACAACATTCATAAACTACAAGCATATGCGAATAGCAGTTTATCTATGTATATATATTTTCATAGTCAGGAGGTAAAATATCCCTGGGGGTAAAGTGTCTCCGGTGCAGAATGCCCTGACACAGACTAAATTAATTTTCTCATGTGCTAATTAAGTTATTTAATAGAAATTTGATTGACATTTTTTAATCGATTTTACATGTTGTGATTGATGTTTCGGCCAATTTCTAGTATGTACGTAAATTTTATAAAATTGTGTCATTTGCTTATGTAAAATATATTCCAAAAAAAACTTATTACTGCTGTAGTTAAAAAAGTCTTTTCAAAAACGTACACTCTCTCTTTGAGTATACAATTGCGTAAAGTACAATTTATCCGAATTTGTGATACACAAACGGATATTTCCCGAGTAAAAATTATTCTTTTCAATTTCACTTTACCGAATTACGATTAAAGTAACTAAATTCTCTAAAATATTACCGGAAAAGGTCCGTTTGTATTAGGACTAAACCGCCGATTATGTACAAATGGAGTACTGAAACAATACCGCATTTAGAGAAAAGAACACGGACACAGCACCGATTGCTTTCCAGAAAGCTACTGAAATACCACCGAAAGAGCGACGCATTTATACTAAAAAAGCGCCGAAACAGCACTAAAGAGATACTAAAATTTGAATGTATATACAATGTAAATTATAACTATCTGTCGAAGAACGGAAAATAAGCTGGCAGTTTCCAAAACTAAAATTATTAGGTAGTTTTTCAAAAATTTCTGTAAAGTATATCTCTGAGAGCTAGTAAAAATGAACGTATGTAATCGTAGATAAACATATAATTTTTTTTTAAATAATCATCTGTAACTGTATATATGTGTTAA